>NC_134877.1:46264143-46266643 GCF_041734735.1 Babylonia areolata
TTACAAACCCATGCAGTATAGAACAGTACAGCAAAGCACAGTAAAGCACAGCGCAGTACAGTAAAATACAGTACAGTACAATATGATACAATACAACACCATAGTATAACACAGCATAATACGAGGGTCATTCAATAAATAAGGTGAATTTTTCGGTATAAGGACTTCTAATACAGATAGAAGCTTACTTTTTTTTTTCAACGTAGTCTCCCAGCACTGTCACACACTTTTCCCATCTGTGCACAAGCTTCTGTATTCCCTCAGCGTAAAAATCTTTGGACTGATGTCTCAGCCAGTCACTCACAACACTTTTGACTTCATCGTCAGTTTCAAACTTCGTGCCTCTCGTGAACGCTTTCAAGGGACCAAACAGGTGAAAGTCCTTGCAATGTCATCCACTGTCACCCTTCTGTCAGACTGAATGAGGTCATTGACTGATTCGATCACCTCAGGAGACCTCACTTCTGTAGGCCTTCCAGGCCTGTCTTCATCCTCAACACTGCTCCGTCCTTCTTTAAACAATTTAGCCCACTTGTAGACATTTTTTCGGCTGAAACATGTGGCACCATATACAGTTGACATTCTCCTATGAATTTCAACTGGTTTGCACTCTTCAGCAACCAAAAACTTGATAACTGACCGCTGTTCAATCCTGAAGCATGCTTCTTGGTCGGCCATCTTTGTTAATCGCCAAAACTCTCAAAGTTTTTTTTAATCTGCAAAACAAATTAAATCCATGTGAAAAAGAAGTAAAACAACAAAAAAAAGAAAAAAAAGTAAGCTTCTATCTGTATTAGAAGTCCTTATACCGAAAAATTCACCTTATTTATTGAATGACCCTCGTGCAATACGATACTATACGATACAATACAGTGAATACGAATGAGTCAACGTAGTTGACATACAACTGCGGTAACGCTTGTTCTCTGTTAGAAGAGCAATGTATACATTCAAACCGCTCCAGCCTTTCCAGCCAGGCTGATTGCTGGAAGTTAAGCAGATTAAAAGTCTGGTGAAACAACACGGGAAGGTCCTTGGATTGAGTGTGTGGAGGAGGGGGTAGAGGAGGTGCAGGGAAATTTGTGGTGTGTGTGTGTGTGTGTGTGTGTGTGTGTGTGTGTGTGTGTGTTGGAGCTCATGTACGTTTATAATGTATTTGACTGTGCTTTCATATCTGTGAAACTGCGTTTTGGGGGCATATCTGTTATGCATGTGTGGGTGTATGTGTGAATGTGTGTCTTCATGTTTTATATTTATTTGCTTATTTATCATCATTGTTGTCTTATTTATTTATTTATTTATTTATTATTATTATTATTATTTTATCATTATTTTCATTACTACTATCTTTTTTTTTATATATATATCATAATTATTATTTATTTATTTATGTATGTACGCTTATCTATATCTATATATCTATATATCTATATATCTATATATCTATATATATATATATATATATATATATATATATATACTTTTTTTTTCTCAAGGCCTGACTAAGCGCGTTGGGTTACGCTGCTGGTCAGGCATCTGCTTGGCAGATGTGGTGTAGCGTATATGGATTTGTCCGAACGCAGTGACGCCTCCTTGAGCTACTGAAACTGAAACTGAACCTTGGATTGTTTGTTATGTGCCTTCCATTCAACTCTACACTCCATCTCGCTCTCTACGATCGGCTTCGGACCCACTCCCCCAACGCATACCCAGATTCAAACACTCCACTGTAGGCCGCCGTTCTTTCTCTGTCTATGGACCTTGCGTGTAGAATGAACTTCCTCTTTCGCTTCGTTAGGTCCCCGCACTCAGCTCTTTCAAGTCTGGCCTTAAAACCCATCTATTTACAAGATGATCCCCTTCCTCTGCCTCTTCTTTGTCTTCAGTTTATCAAGAAAGATGTTACTGTATGAATGCAGTAATTGTGGAATGGATGGACGAGTGCAGAGGAACAAAGACTGCTAGGAACTGGAACCTGTCAGGTGTTCTTCACTTTCACCTCCACACTCCATCTCGCTCACTACGATCGACTTCGGATCCACTCTGTTTATGCATACCCACATTCAAACACTCGACTGTTGGCCGCCGTTTTTTCTCTGTCTCTGGACCTTCCGATTGGAATGAACTTCCTCTTTCGCTTCGTCAAGTCTCCACACTCAGCTCTTTCAAGTCTGGCCTTAAAACCCACCTCTTCCCAAAATAGCCTCCCTTGCCTGCCCTTCCTTGTCTTTAGTTTCTACAGTTTTAGAGTTATACATGCGTGTGAATGACTAAGTTTGAAAGCGCTTTGATTTGAACCTGCACAAGGTTCAGCGCTATATAAATGCCTATTATCATTATCATCATATCATTATCATCAATGTTTATTTAATGACATAAACGACAGAGGCGCATGGCAAAGTGGATTATTTGTCGGACTTCTGGTCCTGTGTTCACCAGTGATCAGGGTTCGAGGCCCTGACAGTTCTGGAAGACGAAGGTGTGGGGGTGGGGGGTGGAG
>NC_134877.1:46271643-46276643 GCF_041734735.1 Babylonia areolata
TGGTTGGTTGTTAATTTGTTTATTCATTATTCATTCATCTATTTATTCGTTTATTTTTGCCTTGGTGTTTGTTTTTAATTGCTAATCGACGGAAAGAACCAAACAACACAGGTCCATATAGATAAATGACCTCAAGTTGTCCGTTCAGAAGGAGGCGGTGATGGTCCAGGTTGTGCCGTTTTCCACTATCACACAGCTCAGTTCAAGGTTGTGCAGAAAGTCTCCACATCTCTGGTTCGTTGGCCAACTGTCAACTTATGGTTAACTTTATACTATCGTGTGTGTGTGTGTGTGTGTGTGTGTGTGTGTGTGTGTGTGTGTGTGTGTGTGTGTGTGTGTGTGTGTGTGTGTGTGTGTGTGTGTGTGTGTGTGTGTGTGTGCGTGTGTGTGTGTGTGTGTGTGTGTGTGTGCCTGCGTACGTGTGTGTGTATGCAAAGATAAGTAGAGGGTAGAGAGTCAGAGGCAGAGACAGTGAGACAGAGACAAAAAGATAGAGACAGAGAAAATTTATTCAAACAGATAAGAGACAGATAAAGAGAGTAGAAGAACTGAAGAACGCGAGTTATTTCTATATATATATTTTTTTTTTTTTTTAAACCACGTAAGCAAAACAAATACAAAAAAACCCACCCAAACCAAACCAAAACAAAACAAAAAAACAACAAAAAACAACCACCCCCACCCCTGCAAAAAAACAAAACAAAACACACACACACACACACACACACACACACACACACACACACACACACACACACACACAGAGGAAAAAAAAAAGATCAAACCAATCCCAACACAGCCAAAACTGCAAACTTGAACCAGATTTTCCTCCTTGAATGAACGCAGGAGTACATCGTTCTCTCTTGATTTATGGCACCACGTTTGAATCGACACCCCTCTCTGACAGAAGGCGTGCGGTACAAACCTTTTCTCTCTCTCTCTTTATATATATATATATATATATATATATATATATATATATATCCCTTGGGATCCAGTCAGTTCACAAACAAAAGGCAGCCACAGAAAAACGTGACAAGTCACAGTCACAGTCAGGGACTGAAAACCGCAAAGTCTCCATTTTCAGCTTAAACACACACACACACACACACACACAGAGAGAGAGAGAGAGAGAGAGAGAGAGAGAATATCTTTTTATACCATATTTTGCGCCACAGCCACTTCGTAAACGCGCTGGTAGGACTGTGTAAGTCAGTGAAGCAGGCTGTAGCTCTGTTAATTTTTGTATTTTTGTCCCCCCATTTAAGAATGTTGATTGTTTAGGCTACAGTCCGGTTATCCCACGTGTCAATGGTCCGATGTTCATCATTCTGTCCGAAGTGTCAACGTGGCAATGGTCCGACGTACGTAGCAACTGTCCGAAAAGCCGTTTTCTTTTAGACATTAACTCTCTCCATACGAACGGCGAAAGAGACGACGTTAACAGCGTTTCATCCCAATTACCATCATCAAAATATTGCAAGCGGAACGCTCTTATACTGAAGAGGTGAACGTTGGCAAAGAATACCACAGTTCTGACGACGGAAGCTAAAGGTTGGGTCATTCAGACACCCACTGGACATCCGAGGGGTCTGTGTAGAGGAGAAGAGAGGACTGGCCGTACTGAGTGAGTTAATGAAAGTCTGACGTGGAAATGGTCCTCCGACGTGGCAATAATCCAAATGTTCCTTGTTTTATTGAAGCCGTGAAATTCATTTTGTTATACCACACATTTGTTTCTCATTTATCCAGTTACATAGACGTAGTGCTGATCAGTGTGAAGATTGGAGTTAGTGCAGGGAGGCTTAGACCACGGGAACAAAGGAGTTTCTTCGTCGTCTTCTTCCACGTTCACTCGTGTACATGAATAAGGTTCTACGTGTATGACCGTTTTTACACCGCCATGTAAACAGCCATACTCCGTTTTCCGGGGTACAGGAGTTTCAGTTTCAGTTTCGAGGAGGTATGGAGTGTGCGGACTGATTCATGTATACGTTACGTTGCATCTGCTTGGAAAAGAAAGAAGAAGAAAAAAAAAAAAAAAAGAAGAAGAAGAAAAAAGAGATATATATGTATAGATGCCTGACCTTCGCAGAATCCCAGTGCGCTAATCAGGCCTTGAGACTGACTACCTTGTGTTTGTGTGAAACTTTTGAATTAACATTGAATATACAAGACAATCAAACAAAAGAACCAAAGCAGATACATTAAGACATAGCAAAGCGAAAGATACGTAGAAGATACATTTCATGATGACTGACATTGAATGGGTAGTATATGTGAACATTGAGAAAAAATATGTTTGAATCGAATCGTATAGGAGATACCACCCTTTCTTTGTTTAGGTTATGGGTTGAGGTGGTGGGTAACTGCACGAATCAGTCGTCGTGAAGATATTGAACATCTGAAGTTTCTGGTTAGGCAAGTTGGTATGATCGCTTTAAGTTCTTGGAAATTCCATCACTGGAATAAAAAAAAAAAAAAAGTATTTTACGTCATTCTTTTGTTCATTCTGCGTTCCTTTGTGTATGGAGTTCTTCACTTGTCTGTTTTGTAATTCGCATTTTCGCTCATTCATATAATCATCAATTCAGTCTTTCTCCTTTTATTTCATATTGTCGTTGTGGTAATTGTTTGCGGCTTTCAGTTCCTGTTTGTCAGTTTATTTGTGTTCCATTTGTTTTGATTATTGTACGTGAAACATTGTCGTACATTGGGGATTCAGTGCACACAAAAAACACAACATGTCTTTGTTCTGGATATATATATATATATATATATATATATATATAGTGTGTGTGTGTGTGTGTGTGTGTGTGTGTGTGTTTATAATGATCGCGTGCGCGCATTTGTGCGTGTGTTCTTTTTCACTAAGACTTGAAATGAAAGAAGAAAAATGAAACTCAAACCCACATTTCTCTTTTACTTATTTATCTATTAATTCGTTTGTCTATTCCTGGATTGTTGTTTGTTTCTTTTTCTTGTTTTTGTTTTGTTTTTTGTTTGTTTGTTGTTGTTGTTGTTTTTTTGTTTGTGTGTGTGTGTGTGTGTGTGTGTGTGTGTGTGTGTGTGTGTGTGTGTGTGTGTTTATTATGCGGATCACTCCACAGTCAACAAAACAAGGGCGATAATTCCCTTTTTTTGTTGAAATTATTTTAGAAAGGCTTTTCTCCCTTGTTCATGAAAGGTCGCGGAGAACCAACGTGTGTGTGTGTGTGTGTGTGTGTGTGTGTGTGTGTGTGTGTGTGTGTGTGTGTGTGTGTGTGTGTGTGTGTGTGTGTGTGTGTGTCTGTGTGTTGTTGTTGTTGTTGTTGTTGTTGTTGTTGTTGTTGTTGCTGTTGTTTGTTTGTTTGTTTGTTGTTTTTTCGTCTATTTAGTTTTAATGACCAAAGATGAGCATGAATTGTAAGAACAGACTTTATAACACACACACACACACACACACACACACACACACACACACACACACACACACACACACACACACACACACACACACACACAGACGTATCTTGACACGGATTCGCGAACGAAGATTTTCAGAAGGTGGTTGTCCACGTTCTCTGCAGGCTGTCTGGAGGATGCTGAAGCCAATTCGGACAGGCCCGTCCGCATGTGCTGCTGCAATGAAAGGTCTGTGTGTGTGTGTGTGTGTATGTGTGCGTGCGCGCGTGCACGCGCGCGTGTGTGTGTGTGTGCGTGTGTGCGTACGTGCGTGCCTGCGTGTGTTTGTGCGCGCGTGTGTGTGTGTTTGTGTGTGTGTGTGTGTGTGTGTGTGTGTGTGTGTGTGTGTGCGCGCGCGCGCATTTGTGTGTATGTTGCATGATATTTAGGAACTGAAGTAACTGACTTGCACTTCGAATATGTCAACGAATGCATACATTTACTTCTGATTCTGTGACACGAATTATTTAGATGGGAAATAAATGACTGACACTTTTGCCATTATAGTGATTGACACTTTTGTCATTCGGATGAGACGATAAACCGAGGTCCCGTGTGCAACATGCACTTAGCGCACGTAAAAGAACCCACGGCAACAAAAGGGTTGTTCTTGGCAAAATTCTGAGGAAAAAAAAAATCCAGATCGAAAGTAAAAACAAATAAAACTGCAGGCAGGAAAAAAAAAAAAAAAAAAAAAAAAAAAAAAAAAAAAGGGTGGTGCTGTAGTGCAGCGACGAATTTCTCACAGAGAAATCTGTTGTGATAAAAAGAAATACAAAATACAAATAGAAAAAATACATCATATACCGGTGGGTGTTTCTTCTTCTTCTTCTTCTTCTTCTTCGCTCGTGGGCTGCAACAACTCCCACGTTCACTCGTATGTACGCGAGTGGCCTTTTACGTGTGTGACCATTTTTACCCCGCCATGTAGGCAGCCATTTTCGGGTGGGGGGTGGGGTTCGATTCCATATATTATTGGTTTACTCGGTGAATGGTGTGTATTCATGATTAAAAAAAAAATCATTAGTTTATTCAAATTTCTATGTTCCTTTCTCAGGGCAATTGAACATGTTTTACATAGAAAGGTGCTTTGTATATTATTATCATTAAGTAGCAGTGAAATAATCTCAGTGTCATTGTCAGTATCAATGTCTGTCGTAACCACAGCCGTCTAGAGAGAAACAAATTTTAGCCTGCGTAAATGTCACTGACAGTCACAGCTTGATAACCCCAGTGATTACGCCATATTGGATGAACTGAATTCAGTGGAGGCAGTAGATTAACTCACTCAGTACGGCCAGTCCTCTCTTCTCCTCTACACAGACCCCTGGGATGTCCAGTGGGTGTTTGAATGACCCAACCTTTAGCTTCCGTCGTCAGAATTGTGGTATTGTTTGTCAACATTCACCTCTTCAGTATAAGAGCATTCCACTTGCAATATTTTGATGATGGTAATTGGGGTGAAACACTGTTAACGTCGTCTCTTTCGCCGTTAGTATGGAGAGAGTTATTAAGACGTAACATTAATACGTGCATTGTATGTGCTATTGTGCGTA
>NC_134877.1:46281643-46286643 GCF_041734735.1 Babylonia areolata
AAAACAAAATCATCAATAGCCAGCCAGCCGCAGTGGCAAAGGGATTATCATCACGGATGACGGGCGCAATAGCCGAGTGGTTAAAGCCTTGGACTTTCAATCTGAGGGTCACTGGTTCGAATCTCGGTAACGGCGCCTGGTGGGTAAAGGAGGGCAAGGGGGGGGGGGGGGGGGAAGGAGGGAGTAGAATTTTCCGATCTCCCAAGTCATCGTATTTGCAGACCTGCTTGTGTCTTAAACCCCCTTCGTGTGTTTGCTCACACAAGTGAGACAGCAAAAAATTTAGTATCCCAAATTCTGAGGCACACAAGTACACAAAAAGAAAAGAACAGCAACACCAGTTTACCGTACTAGTTGACTATCCAACCAGCCGTCAACCTGCCTACCACGTCAGTTAGCCACGAACGAATCAGAGGCTTGACAAAACGAGCCAACGTTGTGGGGAGATCAAGGAAGGGAATTGGGAAGGGAGAGCTAGGGAGGGAAGTGGGAAGGGAGAGATAGGGAGGGAAGTGGGAAGGGAGAGCTAGGGAGGCAAGTGGTAAGGGAGATAGGGAGGGGAGTGGTAAGAGATTTAGGGAGGGAAGTGGTAAGAGAGAGCTAGGGAGGGAATTGGGAAGGGAGAGATAGGGAGGGAAGTGGGAAGGGAGGGAAGTGGGAAGGGAGAGACAGGGAGAGGAAGTGGGAAGGGAGAGATAGGGAGAGGAAGTGGGAAGGGAGAGACAGGGAGGGGAGTGGGAAGGGAGAGACAGGGAGGGGAGTGGGAAGGGAGAGATAGGGAGAGGAGTGGGAGAGCTAGGTAAGGGAGAGCAAGGGATGCAAGTGGTAAGGGAGAGCTAGGTAAGGGAGAGGGAGAGTTAGGCAGGGGAGAGCTAGGTAAGGGAGAGCTAGTGATGCAAGTGGTAAGGGAAAGCTAGGGATGCAAGTCGTAAGGGAGAGCTAGGTAAGGGAGAGGGAGAGCTAGGTTAGGGAGAGCTAGGTAAGGGAGAGGGAGAGGTAGGGAGGCAAGTGGTAGGGGAGAGCTAGGTAAAAGAGAGCGAGGTAAGGGAGAGGGAGAGGTAGGTAAGGGAGATCTAGGGAGGGAGAGACAGGAAGGGGTGGAGGCCACAATAACTTTCAAATCTCTGAGTGAATTACCACATGTATGTGGCTTATGTATGTGGCGTTTTTTGTGTGTGTGTTTTTTAATGTCTTTCTGTATTATCAAGATAGCACGCACAATCACATCATCGTGATAACAATGATGATGCTTTCATGAAGAAGCAGGTATACTTAGCAGATATAATGTTTTATATATATATATGTATATATATATATATATATATATATATATATATATATATATATATATATATACAACATGATATCTGCTAAGTATACCTGCTACTTCATGAAATATATATATAAGGGAAAGTAATGAAATGTCGATTTAAACATTACGTCAAATTGTCGGAAGTTTAATGCTTACGTGATCAACTGACAAAATTTCAACGAAGTGTAAGGCTGAAAACAGAAGTGAAACAGAGCTGAATGGAATAGAATTAAACACAACACAACACAACACAACACAACGCAACGTAAACCAACGCAACACAGCACAATACAACACAGTACAACGTACGCAACACAACCCAACACAACATAATATGCAACACAACGCAACGCAACGCAATTCGATACAACGAATCTGACAGTACTTTAATAAGATAGTGAAAACGGCCATTGTTTCAGTATTACCTGCTTCATCTCATCACTCACGGTTTTGGGGGTGTGATTATTTCGTCTGAAAAACAAAAACAAAAACAAAAAACAAACAAACAAACAAGAAGTAAACTGACTGGGAAATTAATTTCAATAAACGACCATGAAAAGAGTTAAACAAACAAGAAGATGTATTCGATACACACTGGCGCATAGAAAAGGTCTTTTTTTTTTAAAATTCCAAATGTTGATGTGATTGTCTAAATTCTTTTCATTATCGGTTTGATGATGTTTGTAGAACGGTGAATGTTGGGGATTTGGGGTTCAGGATGGGGGTTTGGGTGTTGGGTTTATGTTGGACGTCATAAAACATCAAATGTTGTTTAACAAGAAGGATTAAGAATTACGAAGAGAGAGAGACAGACAGACAGACAGACAGACAGACAGACAGAGGTATCAAGCAGGAAGCGGACACAAAGCATGCAAAGTGTATCACTTTCTCTTTGTCGTAAAACGACTTTAGCAGCAAAGCAATAGCAATCACAAGACCAAACAGAAATTTAAAAAAAGAAAAGAAAAGAGAGAGAGAGAAGAAGAAGAAAGAATTCGAAAATCAAAACAATAATAACTCTGTGTGTGTGTGTGTGTGTGTGTGTGTGTGTGTGTGTGTGTGTGTGTGTGTGTGTGTGTGTGTGACAAACAAACACACACACACGCACACACACACTCTCTGTGTGTCTCTCTCTGTCCCTCTCTCTCTCTCTGTCCCTCTCTCTCTCTCTCTCTCTCTCTGTCTCTCTCTCTCTCTCGCGTGCGCGCGCGCATTCTGGAAGTTAATAATTTGATGATTTAGTTAATCTTTCATGATCGTTTTGTTCTTTGCACAATGTGTGTGTGTGTGTGTGTGTGTGTGTGTGTGTGTGTGTGTGTGTGTGTGTGTGCGTGCGTGCGTGCGTGCGTGTGGGGGGGTATACCAGAGGTCATAAACAGATTCTGGTTTGTTTGTTTTTTTAACAAGAACGAATATACTGAGAAAAAATATTTTAAAAAGAGGGAGACAGAGAGAGACAGAGACACAGAGACACAGAGAGACAGAGAGAGAGAGAGAAGTATCGAGCAGGATACAGAGAAAACATACAAACTGAGCCACTTTCTTTTCGTCGTAAACAACATCAGCAACAAAGCGGTAACAAGAGCAACCGAAACGAAACGAGGAAGAAGAAGAAAAAGAAAACGCCAAAACAACAACAATCTCTCTCTCTCTCTCTCTCTCTCTCTCTCTCTCTCTCTCTCTCTCTCTCTCTCTCTCTCTCTCTCTCTCTCTCTCTCTCTCTCTTTCTCTTTATCACATGCACGAATGCAGGCATGCACGCTCACACACTCAAACCAAGATATAGGGGAAGAGGGTAGGAACTTGAACATATTCTAAAAACATTCATTATCTTTAAAAAAAAAATCATAAGCCCACCTCCACCCCAACCTTCTAAAAAAACAAAAAAACATACAGGATACATACAACATACAAGCATAAAAAAACGCACAAATAAATGATGATTGAAAAAAATAAAATAAAATAAAAACACGGAAAAGTAAATCAACTATTACAGACTAAGTGTGTTCGTCTACACACATCCTCTGTGTGTGTGTGTGTGTGTGTGTGTGTGTGTGTGTGTGTGTGTGTGTGTGTTTGTTCCATCATCCGAATCGCGAGTCGGAAAAAAGTGAGAAAAAATAAAAGAGAAAAAAAAAGAAAAAAAAAAGATCACCTGTATCACTGAGAGGTTTGAGTAAGTAAACAGTCCCCACTGTCACTGTAACAGCTTGGGAAACAATGTCCGCGTGTCTGTAACAAGGGTGTGAAAGTTTCCATTAGTAACATGAAAAAAACAAAAAAAAACAAACAAAAAAAAAAAAACCAACCAGAACGCTGACGTTGTGTAACAATTTGAGAAACAGTCCTCGCCGTGTCTGATGTTTCTGTGTGCAAGCCAGAGGAACAGGGTGAGACGGTTGCCGATGATCGTCTCTCTGACAGCTACAGACCATCGGTGACTTGATGTCTTATGCACGCGTCTTCATTCAGCGCCACATCATACGAGAAGCCATTCGATTTGAGATTATAAACGTTCTGAACAGTCTCTGACCGCACCACAACCACCAGCACGGCAAGGTCCAAATGATCTGACAGTTCACGTGTTCAAGAACCTCTGACCGTACCTACACCATCCGGGGGAAGTGAGGTCATCCCGGATCAGTGACCGTCCCATTGCCCGCATGTCCAGGACTACAGAGTACCCTGCTTACTCAAGCCTTCTCTACTTCAGTTCCTGCACCACCAACACCACGACCTTCACGCAAGATCCTTCCTGCTCGAGCGTAGGCGAGTGTTGATGACGAGGAAAGGAAGGGGACGAAACTGCCTCCTTTGCGTCTTCTCCGAAGGATTTTTTGTCCTCCTATTCTCCCTCTCCCTCCCTCTCACGCCGTGCCTCCTCTTCCTCCTCCTGTGATGATGATGGTGCCGCTTTTTCTTTTCTCGCCGAGCGTCCGTCTTTTTGCCCCGGTCTTTCTTCCTCCGCCGGCGCCGCTCTCTCCGTCTGGACTTGGAGCGCTTCTGCTTGGGCAGGACCATCCGGACAGCGTCCCCGCATCGTCGGCATCGGATGAGGAGAGTGAGGGTGTTTTTTGAGGATTGCAGCTGCTTCTGGATGATGCTGACAGGGAGCCTGACCTTCTGCCAGTGCGTCACTCTGACGTTGGTGCGGAGATACGTCATCAAGGTACGGGTTCCGTTGTCGGCCAGCAGAAGCACGCGCAACACGGCCTGGTACCTTTCGTCATTTTCATTGTCCTCGTCTTGTTGTTGGCCGTCGTTTGGTTTGAGCTGTTTGGGTTTTTCCCGGGGCTTGTTGGGTTTGGGTTTTGGATCCTCAACTTCAGGTGATGTGTCGTTCTTTGGGTTTGGTGAAGCCGTACTTCTTTTTTCTCTTCTTTTTCCACTCTGTTTCTTTTGTGTGCTTCGGACACCGTTGCTGCTGCTGCTGGTGGTGTTAGTTTGTTTTTCGTCCTTGAACTTTCTGCTCAGCTTCGAGTTCTGATTGTCTCCGCGAGAACGGCGTCGTTTGATCGGCGTGTCGCGTTTCGGAGCTTCTTTCATGGGTAGATTTTTATCGTTGGCTTCTGTTTGTTGTTGGGTTTTGTCGTCTTCTTGGTCTTGGTGGCGGGTGAGCAGGAGCCAGAGGTGGGCCTTCACGACCTCCAGGTCTTCTCCGTGTCCCGTGGGCTTCAGGGAGAACTGT
>NC_134877.1:46291643-46309143 GCF_041734735.1 Babylonia areolata
GTGTGTGTGTGTGTGTGTGTGTGTGAAAAGTAAGAATGCCAGAACCCACAAGAGAAACTGATACAGCTGTCAACTTGTGGCGTGGAATCAACACCTAAAGCTAATGGTCCGATTAAAGCAGACAGTTCACCCAGTTGTTAGATAAAATAGTTCAAACAGTACATAACCAACACCCACGATTACACACATGTGAGCTCAGTTGTGGCTGACCGGAAAAAAAGTAGGTGAAAATTAACATCAGACGAAGAAAAAATCAAATGCTTCTTAAACACGGCGCCAAGGTCAACAAAGCAATCTCGTGATGTAGAAGACGAAATATATAATCACAAAAGTCCACAAAAAAGGAAACGAAGAAGACAAAGCAGTAGAAGATATGAAGAAGAATATGTTCATAATGGTGATGATAAATGGTCATGGTGATAATGAAGAAGGTAAAGAAGACAAGAAGGAAAGGGAAGAGCATATCAATACACATAGATAATAGAAATCCATATGATCTAAGTGAGCGAAAGAAAATAAAACGAATTTGCTGAAAACGAAAGTTCGCAAACCCCACGCGTTATTGCTGGCTATCGCACATTCTGCGAAATTCATCACAACGGTGGCTAAGATCGAATTCTAAATAGTACAACGTAACCCCCTTCCTTCCCTTTCTCGAACCAAGCACTAGTACACAAAACTATATCAAACCCAAGCTTATGCCTCATGGGTGCAAAAAACAACAACAAATAAACAAACAAAAAAACAAACTAAGTGCCAGAATTGAAATCAACAAGTGCAATGCAAAACCAATGGAAAGACTCTAAAGTAAGATAAGCTTTCTTTAGAGAAACAACATGCCTATGTCTTATTCACCTTAGCCAGCAGCGTCCTATCATCAGGACTGATAATTTCCCAAAGAGTGCAGATTGATCCACATACACTGTACATCTGTTCTTTAGAAAAGGGGATAAGGGTGGGTGAGGGGTGGGAGGACCTGATGTACGGATGGATTGAGATTGTTGGTCAAGCCTTGAGAGCTTTCCAAATATTTGTATTTTGTATTTGTATTTCTTTTTCATTACAACAGATTTCTCTGTGTGAAATTCGGGCTGCTCTCCCCAGGGAGAGTGCGTCGGTACACTACAGCGCCACCCCTTTTTTTTCTCTTTTTTTTCCCTGCGTGCAGTTTTATTTGTTTTCCGTATCGAAGTGGATTTTTCTACAAAATTTTGCCAAGAACCACCCCTTTGTTGCCGTGGGTTCTTTTACGTGCGCTAAGTGCATGCTGCACGCGGGACCTCGGTTTATCGTCTCATCCGAATGACTAGCGTCCAGACCACCACTCAAGGTCTAGTAGAGGGGGAGAAAATGTCGGCGGCTGAGCTGTGATTCGAACCAGCGCGCTCACATTCTCTTGCTTCCTAGGCGGACGCGTTACCTCTAGGCCATCACTCCACCTGGCTCCAATACCGCAGTTTCTTAGCACAACGTGGTTTTCTTTTGATTTGATTTTTGCCACTGACAAATAATGCTGTTGCTTTTGCATGTACACTAGATAGACGCTGTATAAAGGACATAAAGTTCTTCGTCACATTTTAAAGACTGGTAGCCGGACAACAACCGAAGATGTGATAAGAGGGAGGATGGAATAAAGCAGATCACAGACTTCAACCAAACCCACTGATTTCCTTATAGGAACAAAGCTTAAGTTTGGAGAGGAATGCGTTATAAAGCGCAGCAACACATGAACAAACACACACACACACACACACACACACACACACACACACACACACACACACACACACACACACACACACACACAAAAGTTCAAGGCAGGTAAGTGAGGCTTGATTTGTAAATCTGGACAAAATATATGTAATGGTTTTTGGAAAAGGACAACTTTCAGTTCACGAAAAATGGTTTTATGGAAGCTATAATGTCAAAGTCAGAGATTCATTTCAATATCTGGGTCTTATCTTTACAGCTTAGCTGAGTGTTCTAAGAGCACTTGGTGGAAAGTTGCAGGAAAGTAAAAAAAAAAATAAAATAAATAAATAAATAAAAAAAGAAGGGGGCGATGATGGAAAGTTTAAGATCGTTAAAGAAATTAACTGTATCGAATTTTCTATATTCTGGACTCACAAAATGAATCACTTCTGACAGATGGAGCAGAAGAGTGGGGGTTGCACGATAATCGAGAAATGGGGAGAAAAAAAAAGTTCATACATATGCAGTTGATTAAATGCTTTCTGTTAATGCTGTTGCAATCGTTCAGTAAAACGTTGAATGGTGAAACGGGTCGATATCCATTATATGTAAAGTCAAGATCAAATGTATCAGATACTGGCTTAGATTAACACATTTCCCATTGATAAGAATATGCAGACGATCTTATGAAATAATACTAAATCAGTTGGAGTCTTGGAAAGAAAACTTTGCTTTTTATACTTTTTTTTTTTTTTATTAAGAATGTTTAACAATATAATCCCAAAACCATGTGTGGTTGAAAGATTGGATGAGTCAGGGAGTTGAATATGAACACATATTTCTTCTTGCAAGCTTAAAATACACGTTAATTAATTTTGACAAACAAGAGTGACACACCCACGTTGAAGAGTCATAAAAATACAGTTGGTTTCTCTCTTTTAAGAGCATTTGGAGACGGGAAAACCAAAGGGTATGCTAATGACACCGAACCATCCTAGCTCAATTCAGGTTAAGAACTTTAGGCCCGAATACTAGCGAAAAATGGTTCTTGCTAACACGTCCGCACTGTCGCCTTGTTCTACGTCTAGTGCATTAGTTGAAAATGAAATACATTTTCTTTTTGTGTGTGTAAGTATATCGAAGATATTCGCAAATAAATGTGTGAATTTTAACGAAGACATGTCAAAGAAAATAGACCTTACTTGTATGTTTTTCATGGATGACGAAATGAGAATGAGACTAGAAAGCCAGACTTATCGTCCTTGGTTGGGAATGTCGAAAAAAGAAAGTAACCCTGGAAGGCATATAATTATCACACATAACCACTGCGACCATGGTGTCAGCATCATGACCTATGTGAATTATATGTTTCTCTGCTTATTTCTGATAGAGTCGGATCGTCGGGTTGTGTGTGTCATACGATCTTTATTGTGTATCCTGAGCGCATGTGTTTATGTACTTCTTTCCCGAATGTAAAGTCACAGTTGAATCGTATACAACCAGGCTATGCTTGAAAAGTATGTGCGAGTGAATGTCGGTGTTAACCTTCATAGCTGTGTTTCTTGTTGTTGCTGTATTTGTTTGTTTGTTCTGTTGTGGTTTGGTTTTGTTTTTTAGCAATAGATTATGTCATTTCTCTGTACACCACCGTTATTTTGGTCTGCTCATGCATTGTCACCCTTGCCAAAAGAACAGTATTGTCAATAGCAATAAAACAATATCCGTGTCGTTCACTTAATCACACACACGTACGCACGCACACACACACACACACACACACACACACACACACACACACACACAGGACAACATGACCACTGCGCAGTGTCATCTGCAAATTCACGAAACTACGACTGATGTTCGCAGATGCTTTACTAAAGAAACTATCGTTAGTTCTGTTTGTCTTCAGATGTGAAAAGTTACTTCCCACCGTAACTATCTTGACACAGCATAGCAACCTTTAGAAACACCAGTTAAATGTTTGGTACATTTTATTCTTTCCTTGTTGCTTTTTTTTTTTTTTTTTTTTTTTTTTTAATCGATTGTTTATTTGTTCCCTTTCTTTTTTCATGTTTTCTTTTCTTTTATCAATTTTCCTTTCTTTTCTTCTTCGTTCATTCTTTCATTCCCGCTTTTGTTCAATAATATTTGGTTTTCTTTTCTTTCTTTCTTTCTTCCTTCCTCACTCTCTTTTTCCCTTTATTTCTTTTTTCTTCTTCCTCGTTGCTATCTACTTTCCTTTTATCTTCTTTCCTACATTTCCACCCATCTCCTCTTCTTTCCGTTCTTCTCATCCCTATCCTTTCAAACTTTTTTTTTATATACAAGAAAAAGACTTTTGCTAACGGAATACATGAATACAAGAGGGACATTATACATTAAGTTACGCAAATATTACGGAACGTAAAGTAGTTATACATCAAAATAAAGAGGCTAGTCTTTCACATTTCGCTTTACAAAGCTAGGCACCAAATACAAAAACAGCAAAGTGCATTCGATAAGAACACACATTTCTTGCAACATAGAAAAGCTATTCTTCAACCCTTGACTGGCACATTTTACATGTAGACATGTTACATGAGACCTCAGTGAGTAATGAGTGATGTTGCGCCTGTTCTTTAAATGGTTAGCGAGTTTGTATCTTATAATTTTCTATTATATTCCTGTGTCTTAGTCATTATAGGCGTATCGTTAAAGGCGCCTAGAGCCGCAAGGGAAGCGCTATACGAAAGTACATTATTATTATTATTATTATTATTATTTATCCCGAGTAGGGGAACGCGTCCGATCTGACGATCATAATTTTATCGAAAGAACAGGACTTGTCCAGAGTGACTATATGTAGACCTGTATTACACCGATGATACGTTTTGCGATTTGTTAACAACTTGCCTTGCCTTTTGCCTTTCGCCCTGAACTCCTGTTGGAGTCGTCGGGGCGCCGTCCAGATGATATTTCCACCAGTTTCCTCCATCCATTGCGGTTGTGTGTCAGTACCCGAGTCTCTGCGATTCGCTGATGACATTGATGGACGAGCCGGGAAAGAGTCAGCGTTACAAAGCCTCCACAAAATATTGAATGGAAAGAAGTGCCGAGAAGACCAAGCTCATGACAAATGACTATGGTTCCATCACAGCAGACATCTCAGTCCATGCACAGAAGCTTAAGACAGTGCAGCAGTTCAAATACCTCGGGTCAATCATCAGTGACCAGGGATCAAGACTAGAAATCCTTGCAAGAGCTGCACAGACTATGACTGCACTCTCCAAACTGAAGACCATACTGAGGGATAACAACGTCTCCATGCAGCACAAGATCAGACTCCTGCATGCATTGGTTTTCTCTATATTCCTGTACGCATGCGAAACATGGACGCTTACAGCTGAATTGCAGAGGAAATAAAGGCACTAGAAATGACATGCTACCGCACCATTCTGGGCATCTCGTACATGGACCACATCACCAATGACAAGGTACGCAGCACCATCCAGCAGCACATTGGCCCCCACGAAGACCTCACAACAGTGAAGAAAGGAAAGCCGAGATGGTACAGCCATGTGACGTGATCTGATGGCCTTGCAAAGACCGTTCTACAAGGAAGCGTGGAATGAGGAGGGAAGACGGGAAGACAGAAGAAAGAGTGGAACGACAACATTGGGGAGTGGACAGGGAAAGCGTTCGTTCGTGTTACAGCTTATCGAAGCCAGAACGTGACGAAGCCAAGCCGCGGAAGTTTGAAGCTTTTCATTGATCTACACAAAACTAGAACGGTCGTAAAACACTGAAATGCCGATCGATATGGACAGCGTGAGATAGAATAGTTCCGTTTCCAAACTCGTTTCTCATGATGAGCAAACCTTCATTCGGATCGTTGTATGTTTGTACTGGTAGCCCCCACCATTCCTCCCTCACCTCCCTCCTCCTACCGCTGGCGTTTTACGGGCTTTTCTTGTTCCTGCCGCAAACCTGTCTCCCCTCTTTTCGATCCTATCTCTGATTGCAGCGGGATATTTGGGATATTAACTCTCTGAGGAATGGTGTACACAAGACAGAAAGAGTATTTCAGTCGTGGCAAAAGTGCATCCTCGTAAATTTCTGCGCTAAGCAGAATTTATTGAGGCTGTGCTGTCTATATTCTAGACATACCGTTTAGTACGTGGAGTGTACACTCATAAATCGCCCGGCTGGCGCGTCAGCGAGGGAACATAAATAAGTTTTCCGGAGGAGGAAGTTTTCCTCCTGTGTTTGTTTACACACAACATGAATCTGATGAAATATAACTATGTGTTTCAGGTGTGTGTGTGTGTGTGTGTGTGTGTGTGTGTGTGTGTGTGTGTGTGTGTGTGTGTCTGTGTGTCTGTGTGTGTGTCTGTGTGTGTGTGTGGGGGGGGGGGGGGGGGGGGGGGGTAAACGTCAAGAAACTAATGTTCTCTGGAAGTACTTCGTCAACACGGCACCAAAGTTTACATAAATGGGGATGAAATCAGTTGTATCAGTTCTGTTCATTCATTCTGATTATAATGACAGTGTGCTTATAGGAAGGTTACCAATCATTTTCAAAAAAAGCCAAAACCTTTTTCACAGCCATGTTACTGATACATTTTTTTGTTTTGTTTTTGTATTCACGAAACTTAGCACTCTTATCTGACATAGAAACACATTGATTATTTGATTCAATCATTCTCCGATCTTTCTTCCCATGCGATTCCCCCCCACCCCCCACCCCCTCTCTTTTCCTGACCCTTTTTAATCCTTTCACTTCTTCTCTCCAATCTTTTTTTTCTCTCTTGGTTTTTTTCTTCCTTCCTTTCTGTCCTTTCTTTTTCTTCGTGTCTTGTTCGTTCTTTGTATTCCTTGTTCATCATGCTGTTTTTCTTACTTTCATTCGTTCATTTTTCCTTTCTGTTCTCTCAATCTTCTATTCATCCTGTGTGTTCTTACTTTCATTCGTTCATTTTTCCTTTCTGTTCTCTCAATCTTCTATTCATCCTGTTTGTTCTTACTTTCATTCGTTTATTTTTCCTTTCTGTTCTCTCAATCTTCTATTCATCCTGTGTGTTCTTACTTTCATTAGTTGTTTTTTTTTCCTTTCTGTTCTCTCAATCTTCTATTCATCCTGTTTATTCTTACTTTCATTTCTTTATTTTTTTTCCTTTCTGTTCTCTGAATATTCTATTCATCCTGTTTATTCTTACTTTCATTTGTTTATTTTTTTTCCTTTCTGTTCTCTGAATATTCTATTCATCCTGTTTATTCTTACTTTCATTTGTTTATTTATTTTTTCCTTTCTGTTCTCTCAATCTTCTATTCATCCTGTTTATTCTTACTTTCATTCGTTCATTTTCCTTTCTGGTCTCTCAATCTTCTATTCATCCTGTTTATTCTTACTTTCATTCGTTCATTTTTCCTTTCTGTTCTCTCAATCTTCTATTCATCCTGTGTGTTCTTACTTTCATTCGTTCATTTTCCTTTCTGTTCTCTGAATCTTCTATTCATCCTGTTTATTCTTACTTTCATTAGTTGGTTTTTTTTTTCCTTTCTGTTCCCTCAATCTTCTATTCATCCTGTGTGTTCTTACTTTCATTCGTTCATTTTTCCTTTCTGTTCTCTCAATCTTCTATTCATCCTGTGTGTTCTTACTTTCATTCGTTTATTTTTTTTCCTTTCTGTTCTCTGAATCTTCTATTCATCCTGTTTATTCTTACTTTCATTTGTTTATTTTTTCCTTTCTGTTCCCTCAATCTTCTATTCATCCTGTGTGTTCTTACTTTCATTCGTTCATTTTTTCCTTTCTGTTCTCTCAATCTTCTATTCATCCTGTTTATTCTTACTTTCATTAGTTGTTGTTTTTTCCTTTCTGTTCTCTGAATATTCTATTCATCCTGTTTATTCTTACTTTCATTTGTTTATTTTTTCCTTTCTGTTCCCTCAATCTTCTATTCATCCTGTGTGTTCTTACTTTCATTCGTTCATTTTCCTTTCTGTTCTCTGAATCTTCTATTCATCCTGTTTATTCTTACTTTCATTTGTTTATTTTTTCCTTTCTGTTCCCTCAATCTTCTATTCATCCTGTGTGTTCTTACTTTCATTCGTTCATTTTTCCTTTCTGTTCTCTCAGTCTTCTATTCATCCTGTGTGTTCTTACTTTCATTCGTTTATTTTTTTCCTTTCTGTTCTCTCAATCTTCTATTCATCCTGTTTATTCTTACTTTCATTTGTTTATTTTTTTTTTCCTTTCTGGTCTCTCAATCTTCTATTCATCCTGTGTGTTCTTACTTTCATTCGTTTATTTTTTTTCCTTTCTGGTCTCTCAATCTTATATTCATCCTGTTTGTTCTGATTTTCATTCGTTTATTTTTTCCTTTCTGTTCTCTCAATCTTCTATTCATCCTGTGTGTTCTTACTTTCATTCGTTTATGTTTTCCTTTCTGTTCTCTCAGTCTTCTATTCATCCTGTGTGTTCTTACTTTCATTCGTTCATTTTTTCCTTTCTGTTCTCTCAATCTTCTATTCATCCTGTTTATTCTTACTTTCATTAGTTGTTGTTTTTTCCTTTCTGTTCTCTGAATATTCTATTCATCCTGTTTATTCTTACTTTCATTTGTTTATTTTTTCCTTTCTGTTCCCTCAATCTTCTATTCATCCTGTGTGTTCTTACCTTCATTCGTTCATTTTTCCTTTCTGTTCTCTCAATCTTCTATTCATCCTGTTTGTTCTGATTTTCATTCGTTTATTTTTCTTTCCGTTCTCTCAATCTTTGTTTTTTCCTTTTTTTAATTTTTGTGTGTGCATTATTGTTGGGTTTTTTTTTCTTTTTTGTTTTTGCTTTTTTTTTTGCTTTTTTTCTTGTTTGTTAACAAACTGTTTAACTTTACCGCAGCTGGGGGCATTCTCCCACTCAAAATCTAAAAGTGCGTCCTTTGTGCAGAAAGTCACGCTTCGAGCGACATCCGGTGTACTCTGATTCCACATCTGTGGCTGTCCTGTGTGTTCTGGTGTTGTCTGTCGGTCTGTCTGTTTGTCTGTCTGCCTGTTCGTCGTCTGTCTGTCTGTCTGTCTGTCTGTCTGTATGTGACCCTGTTTTTCTTCATCTTCAGCCCTGTCTCTTCTCTTTTGTTTGCTGTGCAAGGTTTTTCTTTAGTGTCTCTTTTTTTTTTCTTTGGTTTTCTTTTTCATTAACATTTCTTTCGTTGCATTCATTCTTTATGTGACCCTGTTATCTTTCTTAGTTTTTTTTTTTTGTTTTTGTTTTTTGTTTTTTCTCTGAATAAATCTAGTACCCCAGGGCTTGGTGGGGAAAAGCGTATATAATTGCTAATCTCAGTACCCTGGTTACAAAAAATCGTTTCTTTTTGTTTCGTTTCGTTTTGTTTCGTTTCGTTTCGATCTATTTAGGTTTCCACTCTATTTTCTGTTTGCTGTGCTAAAAATTTTCCTTTCTTTATGTTTTGCCTTACTAGGATTTTCCTTTCTTATCTGTTTGTTATACTAGGTTTCTACATTCTTTTCTGTTTCTTTCTTTTCTGTTTGCTGTGCTCGGCTTCTCTCACCTGCTTGTTGTGTTTCCCTTTCTTCTGTTTGCTGTGCTAGATTCCCCTTTCTTCTGTTTGCTGTGCTAGATTCCCCTTCTTCTGTTTGCTGTGCTAGATTCCCCTTTCTTCTGTTTGCTGTGCTAGATTCCCCTTCTTCTGTTTGCTGTGCTAGATTCCCCTTTCTTCTGTTTGCTGTGCTAGATTCCCCTTCTTCTGTTTGCTGTGCTAGATTCCCCTTCTTCTGTTTGCTGTGCTAGATTTCTCTCTCTTCTGTTTAATGTGCTAGATTTCTCTCTCTTCTGTTTGCTGTGCTAGATTTCCCTCTCTTCTGTTTAATGTGCTAGATTTCTCTCTCTTCTGTTTGCTGTGCTAGATTCCCCTTTCTTCTGTTTGATGTGCTAGATTCCCCTTTCTTCTATTTAATGTGTGCTAGATTCCCCTTCTTCTGTTTGCTGTGCTAGATTTCTCTCTCTTCTGTTAAATGTGCTAGATTCCCCTTCTTCTGTTTGTTGTGCTAGATTCCCCTTCTTCTGTTTAATGTGTGCTAGATTTCCCTCTCTTCTGTTTAATGTGCTAGATTCCCCCTCTTCTGTTTGCTGTGCTAGATTCCCCTTCTTCTGTTTGCTGTGCTAGATTTCCCTTTCTTCTGCTTAATGTGCTAGATTCCCCTTTCTTCCGTTTGCTGTGCTAGATTCCCCTTCTTCTGTTTAATGTGTGCTAGATTCGCCTCTTTTCTGTTCACTGTGCTAGATTCCCCTTTCTTCTGTTTGATGTGCTAGATTCCCCTTTCTTCTGTTTGATGTGCTAGATTCCCCTTTCTTCTGTTTGCTGTGCTAGATTCCCCTTTCTTCTGTTTGATGTGCTAGATTCCCCTTTCTTCTGTTTGATGTGCTAGATTCCTCTTTCTTCTGTTTGATGTGCTAGATTCCTCTTTCTTCTGTTTGATGTGCTAGATTTCCCTCTCTTCTGTTTGATGTGCTAGATTTCCCTTCTTCTGTTTGATGTGCTAGATTTCCCTTCTTCTGTTTGATGTGCTAGATTCCTCTTTCTTCTGTTTGATGTGCTAGATTCCTCTTTCTTCTGTTTGATGTGCTAGATTTCCCTCTCTTCTGTTTGCGATGCTCCATTCTCCCTCTCTTCTGTTTGTTGCCAAATTCCCCCCTCTTCTGTTTGATCTGCTGTTTTCTCATTCCCATGTTTTAAATCGTATTTTCGATTAATATTGCTCTTGACAGTTTAAAAGAAAAGAAAAAAAAGAAGAAGAAAATATACTAAAGAAATCAGCGATTTATATTGACAAATCTTTTGCATGTCTTAGATCATTGACAGAGTAACTGAATCAGCGATTTATATTGACAAATCTTTTGCATGTCTTAGATCATTGACAGAGTAACTGTATGGATGAAAACATGTATAACTGCATTTGGTTGGTGGTAATCTTTCATAAATGTACCGGCAAGATGACTATTTGTCTATAGATATGGCTGATGTATTTCACCCTTTCAAATGGGGCTGTGGCCTTTCCGAATAGATATATGTCTGAGTCCTAAGTCCCTTTTCTTTCGCAGGATGCTGCCTTGTTCCTTATATTCTGTTTCGTTTATCTAATTCCCATTTCTGAACCGTGGCCTCTCCCTTCTCTCCTCCTTTTCACTCTTTTTTACACCCCCTCTAGAGACCCAACCCCTCCTAACTCCCATTCCCAACTGATAAAAAGTGCCCCGGGTAATTATGGACGTCAAACGCCTCCCCCGCTGAACAAGAATTCTTCACATGCCGATCTTGTGCAACCCCATACCAGCCCCATTCCACCCTTACCCGGCCCCCCATCCCCCACTCCTCGCCTGTGTGTGTGTGTGTGTGAGTGTGTGTGTGTGTGTGTGTGTGTGAGAGAGAGTCTTTTCAAAGAACTTCATTGAAGTTGTCGGACTCTCGAAGCACCTGTGCAAAGATGGGTTTTATCTTATTATTATTTCTTCTTCTTTTTTTCTTCTTCTCCTTCTTTTTTTTTTTTTTTTTTTTTTCAATTTATTTTTTATTATTTTTTTAAAGGCATTTCAACTGAGGAGGAGCAAAGAATGGAAGGACTGAGCCGGTTAGAAACAGACCCGACCGCAAATACAGAGACAGACCACTCAGTTCCGTAAAGCTGATTAACAAATCGCTTACCCGATGAGAGAGAGAAAGAGAAATCCGTTTGGTAAATTTGAATAATATTTGACAAATGTCTGAACTTTCCGTGTGCATTATTTGTTACCGAAACGTCGTTGTTAAATAAGAGTCTTGTTGCTGGTATACGATGACTTATTGTTTGAGAATGCTAGAGAAAGAGATGGTTGGAGGGGTGGGAGAGAGAGAGAGAGAGAGAGGGAGAGAGAGAGAGGGAGAGAGAGAGAGAGAGAGAGAGAGAGAGAGAGAGAGAGAGAGAGAATGAATGAATGAATGAATGAATGAATGAATCTTTATTTTCGAACGGTGGAGATATTAGTGCATTGGCCGATATACAGGCAGAGAGAGAGAGAGGGTGCACATCCTCTCTCTCTCTCTCTCTCTCTCTCTCTCTTTCTCATTCACTTTCTCTCTCTAACTGTGTCTCTCTCACACACACAACAAGGCAGAAAGAACCCGCCCCCCCCATCCCCCACCCCCACCCCCCCACCACCCCCATCCCAAATCCTGCCCGCAGGAAATAGAAAGAAACGCAAGGAATTCCTGTCCACTTCACGCAATTTATGGACGCCTCAGAATACTCCAAGAGAGTCTTCAAACGGGGCGGGCGAGGGGGGTGGTGGGAGGGAGAGGGGAGGCTGGAGGACAACCGCGAAATTTGCTCCCCGATTTAGAAGTTAAGGGCGAACAATAAAATTACCGATAATAAAAGCATCAACTCATCATCAACACTTCTCGAAAACAGCAACTGGGAGTGGGTCGGTCTATTTATCCTGCTGGCAGAAAGCCCCGGGCATTATGCGCATCGCAGGACCTTGATGTATGTTTGCGCGGGGCTCGGTATGTTAATTACCCCCTCTGTTTTGGGGGGGAAAGATATCGGTAGTGTTTGGTCTGTCTGTCTGTCTGTCTGTCATGGACCACGAGGCACGCCGTTTCATGGTCAACCAGTGGAGCACAGACTGACTTGGTGGTACATGTACACTGACATTATTTTATGCATTATGTACTGTAGGTATTATCAATGTGCTTAGCATTTAGAGCCTCTAGTTATTAATTAAGATGGTGGTGATGGTGATGATGATGATAATTATTATTATTTGTTGTTGTTGTTGCTGTCGTGTCGTCATCGTCGTCGTTGTTGTTGTTGTTTTGTTGTTTGATTAGCCGCAATACAAAAGCAGTTATCAAATAATCGGGAAATTGAGTTGCTTTGTAGATTTCGAAAAGGCATTTTATTCAACCTCCAGAAAAACCATTATGGCCTGTTTTGTTTTAAAGGAATGGAGTCCGAGGTAAATTCTATAGATGTACCGACGTATCAAAAGTATGTTTAGTGAAGTAAAAGCTATAATATATTTTTTAAATGGAGCCAGGTTGTCAGATGTGAGATGTAGATGTACTTATGGCATGATTCAAGAGAGTGAACTTGGTCCTGATTTATTTTCTCTCTTTATTAAGGAGCTTGCATTAGAGATTATTGAAAATGGACGACATGAGGTGTCATATACATATAGTCGGTCATATTGCTTTTGGCGATATCATTTCATTTTCTATATCGGCGGTAGGTTTGCAAAATCAGTTGAATAATTTATAGGCTGCAGCAGTTAGGCTTGAAATGGAAGTAAACATGGATAGAACTAATATCGTTGTATTTTGTAAGAGTGGGTACTGTCTAGAAATGAAACATGGACTTACAGTAATGAGTTAACAGCAATTGCATAATTATAAGCGTCTTGGTATTTTCTTTAAACAAAGTTGAGTTTTTGTTTTACTTGTCAAGATTTAACTAACAGAGCAAAGAGAGCTGCTTTAATTCATTCTCCATGTTATCTATACATTTAACTGTAATTCATTCAGTATATTTACAAAGTTTTTTTACTTTGAAGTACAGCCGATATTGCAGTATTGTGCCGAAATATGGGCATACGGAAATGGTTGCGATATTGACAACGTTGTATTGTAACTGTCTCAGGTATTCAGCGCTTACCTGCGACAACTAAAATAGCAGCAACTCAAATCTTTTTTTTTTTTTTTTTTTTTTTTTTTTTAGATACTGTTAACGTATCATTATCGTATTGTATGACTTTTGGTCACAGCATATTTCGGTGTGAAATTCGGGCTCTTCTGTTCTCCCCGGGGAGAGAGCGTCGCCGCATACATAGTGCAATGCCGCCCTTTTTTCTCTGTTTGTAGATGTATTTGTTTTACTGTCAAAGTGGATGTGTGTGTGTGTGTGTGTGTGTGTGTGTGTGTGTGTGTGTGTGTGTGTGTGTGTGTGTGTGTGTGTGTGTTTCTTCTTTTTGCGTAATAATTTAACTAGAGACAACTCTTGTTGCTGTTATTATTGCTGTTCTGATGCATGTTTTTTTTTGTTTTGGTTTTGGTTTTTGGTTTTTTTTGGGGGGAGGGGGGAGGTTGTTGTTTTTTTTCCTAGCGCTGAAAGCGTTAAGTGCATGCCGCACTTAACGAAATACTAGCACCCAAACCACAAACTACCGCTCAAGGTCTAGGGCAGGGCGGGGCCGAGGGGTGGCGGGGGAGGGTTGGGGAGGGGTGGGTGTGTGTGTGTTGGTGGCTGTAAGTTCGGGTACGTCAGTCTAATATCATCATCCTAGATGAACAGACTATAAACGAATAAACGACGTCCGGGTACGTTCATGGAACTCGAACCCGAGGACGCTCGCCTCCTCATCAGGCCGCATGATCACTACGTCTCTGCTCCACTGTGGCTCACAGCCGATAGAAACAAAGACAGAGTTCAGTTCAGTTCAGTCATTCAAGGAGGCGTCACTGCGTTCGGACGAATCCATATGCACTACACCACATCTGCCAAGCAGATGCCTCATCAGCAGCGTAACCCAACGCACCTAGGCCTTGAGAAAAAAAAAGGGATAAAGCGCCTGGTGGACAATTAACTAATTGATTTATGAATAAATACAGAAATGAAAAAAAGAAAGAAAGAAAGAAATACATACATAAATAGGTGAATGCATGAATAGATAAATGAATAAAAACACGGTTGACATAAAAAATAAAATTAAAATAAAAACAAAAATAAAATATGGACAGAAAAAAAGCCGTCTATTTTCTTTTCTTTCTCTACCCCTTTCTTTCCTTTAGTGCTAACTTCATTCAGTGATTTTTGGGGTTTTTTAGTCTTCCATTCAGCATCCATTCTCCCTTTATTATTTTTTTTATTCATTCTTTTAAACTCTTTTTTTGTTTAATCTTCAGTTTAACAATGAACTTTAACTGGTCTTTGAAAATAAAACGGGTGTTTAAGAAAGAACCATTCTCTAGAATGTGAAACAAAACAAAATAAATCCCCTTCATCAGCCGCCGTGGCAAAGTGGATAGCGCCGTGAACTTACGAGGGAGAAGACGAAGGCTCGAGCTTTGGCAGAGGTGGATTATTGTCGGCACGAGACCGTCCCTTCTGCAGAGTTGAGCACTTGGAGTATGGTATGGGCTCAAATGGAAAAAACAGGGCCATGATGACGAGGATCATCGACTTCAAGGATGCGTCTTTGGGAGAGTTACTCGAATTCCCTAACACTGCAGTTGTCTTTATCTTTCAGGTAAGATTGACGTCAACCTACATCTTGAATGTGAGAATAGAGTACAAACCTTGCTGCGCAGTCCAGGAACCTAAAATGGACCTTCATAGCAGCATCGTCATCCCACCCTCATTCATCGGCAGTATGATCAAAACAAAAATGTCCCATTTTCTGTGGCATCTCATTGTGTTCTCAGTTTCGATCCTCCTCCATTTCCACGCTTTGGGTGAGTTCCGGTCAAGGAATTTCCTGTCGGAAGATTCATGGTGGGACTGTCGTTGCAGGGACGTGGTGGCGGTCTCCACTCTGGAGGAACGCTCACTCAGTCTGACTCCGCGACTGGGGGGGTTATTGCCGTCGGCAGGAGGATTTAGTAAGTGGTGTCATGCGATTGTTGAATCAGTGTAGGCACAACTGAGCCCCACCGAAATGACTCGGAAGCAGTGCAAGGTATCCTCTGGTTTGTGTCCTCCTGGCGCCCTAACATCAATAGTTCTCTGTGAACTACCGGCTCTGACATTGCAGACCAGCCCGGGTAAAGCTGTGTTTGGAGGACTTGGAATAGTTAGCGAGGGAGTAATGCCACTGAACCTGTACAGATAATGGACAGAAAAACCAACACCACCACCAACAACAACGGAAAACAACTACAAAACAAAACAAAAACTAACAAAACAACAACAACAAGAACACTTTAAAATGTTATGAAATAAAATGAAACACATGTTCACACCAGATCCAACAACTGTAACAACATCATCAACAGTTGCAGCAACAACAAACGTTAGTTAATCCTATGCATCTTTGGTGGCAAACTCTCCAACCGTGACAGAACCAACCCACAAGACCAAAACGTATACCAACCAAAGCATAAAATAAAGCGATACCAGAGGAAGTTCCTGTGATTTCACGTGTGTGCCGGCTAATAGCATGCACTGAGAGGCAGCGGTTTGAAGTTGTTGTGTTTACAAGAACTGAAGTAGTTAAGCTGGTTTTTGTTGTTGTAGTGGTTGTTGTTGTTGCTGTTGTTGTTCAAATGAAACATAAAGGCATGTTTTAAAACTAGACCTTGACACGGAGTGCACATGAATCAAAGCGAGCCCTCCAGAACCCAAATGAAAAAGCAAAAACAACTTGACTGGAAATGAACTGAATTCCAACGTGTTGCTTTATCTTCCCCTCCTCCTTCAACTCTGCAAAGCCTCAAACAGTTGTAATGGCAGTGAATGCACTGTGTTTGTGGCTCGACATGGGAAGACAGGTCACAGTGTCCGTTCCTTTGGCCGTTCCAACCTTCCCGTACCAAAGCCAGGTACCCATTCGCACTTGGGTGGAGTGAGAAAGTTCGGAGCAAAGTGCCTTTCCATAGGACACAACACCATGCCGAAACGGGGCCTCGAACCCTGACCACTGGTGAACACTGGATCAAAAGTCCAACGCCTAACAGATCCTGTCTGTTTATTGCATGCGCAGCCACTTCTCCACCACGCCACCCCTCCCCCTCCCCCTCCCCCACCCGCTCCCCATGAATGAGCTAAAATGTGCCTGACCAAATAAATCAGTCGTATTCATAATATTCTCTGTCTGTCTGTTTTCTGTCTGTCTGTCTCTCTCACACACACACACACACACACACACACACACACACACACACACACACACACACACACACACACGCAAAGGGGAAGAAATCAGGGCTGATTACCCGTCAGTAGAAATAGGACAGGGGGAGCTTGACCACCGCGATCTTGACCCCCAAAATTGCCCTCGGCCCCTTACATAGATGCATACATTCTTTTCTTCTTCTTCTTCTTCTTCTTCATTCGTGGGCTGCAACTCCCACGTTCATTCGTATGTACACGAGTGGGCTTTTACGCGTTTGACCGTTTTTACCCTGCCATGTAGGCAGTCATACTCCGTTTCCGGGGATGTGCATGCTGGTTATGTTCTTGTTTCCATAACCCACCGAACGCTGACATGGTTTACAGGATCTTTAACGTGCGTATTTGATCTTCTGCTTGCGTGTACACACGAAGGGGGTTCAGGTACAAGCAGGTCTGCCCGTCATAGTTACATACATACATACATACATATATACATATACATACATACAGACAGACAGACTTGTGTTTCTGCAGGACTCATAAAGATCCTCAGAATCCAGGTGATCCAGCACTCCCTGTCCTGTTCCTACTCCCGTCAGATCTTAAAACCAGTCCAAGAGAAACCGAATTGATGTTAAAAGATCAACGTTCAAGAGACGCCTTGCTCAATCCACGTAAAATGTATGTCAAGTTTTGAAAATAACGTTAAGAAAAGAAAAAAGACTACCTCGTTCACGCCAGGTTTAGTGGCACAAGCATTTTAATCGGCTCAGTCAGTAAATAAATCCAAACGAAAGAAAACATCATTGCACACCAAAATGGCATCACCTAAAACCCCTACCCTACCCTCCATTCCCAACACACGGATGCAAAGTGGGGTAAATGATACCTAACCATAACTCTGTGTGTGTGTGTGTGTGTGTGTGTGTGTGTGTGTGTGTGT
>NC_134877.1:46319143-46326643 GCF_041734735.1 Babylonia areolata
TTAACCTGCGACTTCGCGGGGCAGCGGTGGAGGTGACTGCGGCAAAGACTCCTGGTAAGCCGGTTCCATTTCCCGAAGGCTTTGGACTGCCAACGTTGTCAACACCTCTCCCCGGTGTCTTCGAACCAGGCTGTGTTGCTGATCTCTCGGGGCAGTAGCTGTGTTGCTGATCTCTCTCGGGACAGTAGCTGTGTTGCTGATCTCTTGGGGCAGTAGCTGTGTTGCTGATCTCTCTCGGGACAGTTGCTGTGTTGCTGATCTCTCTCGGGACAGTAGCTGTGTTGCTGATCTCTCGGGGCAGTAGCTGTGTTGCTGATCTCTCTCGGGACAGTTGCTGTGTTGCTGATCTCTCTCGAGACAGTTGCTGTGTTGATCTCTCGGGACAGTAGCTGTGTTGCTGATCTCTCTCGGGACAGTTGCTGTGTTGATCTCTCGGGACAGTAGCTGTGTTGCTGGTCTCTCTCGGGACAGTAGCTGTGTTGCTGATCTCTCGGGACAGTCGCTGTGTTGCTGATCTCTCGGGACAGTCGCTGTGTTGCTGATCTCTCTCGGGACAGTTGCTGTGTTGATCTCTCGGGACAGTAGCTGTGTTGCTGGTCTCTCTCGGGACAGTAGCTGTGTTGCTGATCTCTCGGGACAGTAGCTGTGTTGCTGATCTCTCGGGACAGTCGCTGTGTTGCTGATCTCTCGGGACAGTAGCTGTGTTGCTGATCTCTCGGGCAGTAGCTGTGTTGCTGATCTATCAGGGCAGTAGCTGTGTTGCTGATCTCGGGGCAGTAGCTGTGTTGCTGATCTATCAGGGCAGTAGCTGTGTTGCTGATCTCGGGGCAGTAACGCCGACTTCCCTCCTCTCCAACGTCGGCGGCGGTCTCACTTTGTGTAAGGCTGAGCGTCGGCGGGTCCGTGTCGCCATTCTCCCAGAATCTCGCGCTAAGATTGCAGACTCACGCCGAAAGGACGGAGGACAACGGAAGGGGTGGATGGTGGCTAGTGGCTTTGTCGCTTCCTTTTGTTGAAGGTTGTCCACCGTCGTGGGACGTGCGCAGCGAACATCGAAACGCTGACAATGCGCTGCGCTCGAACAACGCCTTGACAGCAGTTGGACTAACACCGCGAAGATATCCAATCGACCACAGCCAGACTTCAGTCTGTAGCTGATCATTGTCAAACCACAGCTGCGACAACAGCCTGACTACCGCAGCGAACACCAGATTCTTCACAATGCGCTTGAACAACGCCTTGGCAGCAACTGGACTCCCACCGTGAAGATACCCAATCGGCCACAGCAAGACTTCCGTATGTACCCACTGGACCTTCAGGACATGCGCCAATAGGTCGTTAAATTCATTGTAAGTCTGTGGGTTGCTGTGGTCCATTAGGCCACTGATGCACGCTGAAGCTTCATTTCCTCTTTACACAGGTCTTTTGATATACAGTGGAGACACGGAGCCCTTTGGCTGCCTTGACTGACAGCTTCCTTCTCGGCGGTTCTTCAAGTCTCAAAGCCCCGTGCTCCCCGCTCTTGACACAGCCCCCTCCAACCGCCACTACCCAGCTCCCTTCCCTTCCTTCCCTTACCCTCCAGCACCCTTCGTACTTCTGACTTTTGTTTTTCGCGCGTGAAAAAACAAACAGGGAAAAAAAACAGGAAAAAACCCGACAGGCAACAAGAAGAAAACAACTGTATTCTAGTTTTCTTGAGGGGGTGCGGGGGGGGGGGTGGGGGTGGGGGGGGGAGAGGGAAACACGTAGTGCTGTTAACAGCACATTACGAGGAGGTCTGCAGTGTTTAAATCGTTTATCCCGAAGCGAAGAAGATGATGCGGCGTACAGACGGTTTAGCGTGCAAGAGTGTGTCACATTGCGTAATTCTAATGGTGATGCCAGCCCCATTTACAAACAACAACTACTGACTCCCTACCCCACCTCACCCCTTTTCTTCAGCCAGTACTGAGAGATATACATACACACGAGCTTTTATTTTTATTTACAAAAAGAAAAAAATATGGGGGGTAGGGGGGGGGGTCAGTTTCCTGAAGAAAGTCGACTGGGTGCGATACGGTGAAGTGAGACGGCAAATGTTTGAAAGTTATGACTGGGAAATTGAAATATTAAGTCTAGCTTCGTGGCACAACCTTCGAAGTGTATGCCGATGTAAGAGATGGTTTCGTCATTACTTTCTTCGTAATATTTCAAGGCAGTGTTATCATGCTTTGAACATTTGATATGCTTTGAACGTGTGTTTTTATGTCGATAATGAGTGGTGTGGTAGGGTCACTACAGAGCATGCATTAGTTTTATTTTGTGGTCCAGCGAGATATAATTGTTATTATTTATTCAATTATTATTTATTCTGTTCTGTTATTCGTATGTCTGCAATCCTCCATACCCTAAAAGGGGCGAAAAGATATTAAATCTTTCATGTGTACATATATATGGCTGATCAATAAAAGACATTTGACTGTTGTATTCTATCTCTTCAGAAATATATATATATATATATATATATATATATATATATATACATGTATATATGTGTGTGTATAAGTGGACGAATAAATGAATAACAAGTAGATCGATAGATAAATGAATAAATTGATTATCTAATCAACGAGTGACAGGATCAGAAAGCGTGTAAACACACACACACACACACACACACACACACACACACACACACACACACACACACACACACACACACACACACACACACACACACACACACACACACACACACACACACACACGCGCGCGCGCGCGTGGCTTCACACGCGCACAGTAATACTTTCCTATTAATAGTTGCCATGAACGAACCTCCGAATAAAAAAATCCTTCAGTTTTTAAAAGTAATTTCTCCACTGTGTGTTTGTTCTTTCTTCTAATCTCAACGTAGCAGTACGCATTCGGATTTTCCTGGACAAAGTCGGAGCCACACTTTCCTAGAAGAAAGAAAGAAACAAAGAAACAAATCCCTGTGCCAGCCCTCTTTCGTTTGGCTCCTTTGTCTCGGAACAAAGTGCCCCTCTTTGTCCGCCGCCTGGATTCCCTATTTCTGTTAGAAAGGTCTCTCAAGACACAACTCGTCCGTTCTGCCCGCCATTACAGACTGTGTGCTTCTTGAATATCTGCTGGTCGTGTGTGTGTGTGTGTGTGTGTGTGTGTGTGTGTGTGTGTGTTTGAAAAGATCCTTAGGGTTACGAGAGTCTCTTTCCTAAATAAAAGAGGTATCTTATGGAAGTAATTTATGTTGTTAAAGTCAGTGTCAACTATTTGTTGGTCTCTCTACCTATATGACTTTTGAAATATACAATTTTTCTTTTAATTCAATGATCATATATATATATATATATATATATATTAATCATTGATACCATTTAACAACAACAGCCGATGGAGACACTAACAATGATAAACAACAACAACAATGAAAAACCAAAATGGGTAATGATGAAAAACAATTAAAAGAATGTAAAGTTCAATAATACCCTTGATTCTAGAGCCATGTTATAAAAAGCACAGCCACCATAGTTTCCCCCTTGCTGCAATCTTTCATTATCAACTCTGCATAGCTTTACCGCACTATACCCGAAAAACAACAACAGCAGCTGTTGTCTTTTGTAAGGCTAACAGTAACAAAGAAAGTGAAAATGGACGAAAACTCTAAAGCGAAGAACGAATCATTTTCTGAAATCTTGGCAACACGTTGAAAGTAAGACCTCCAGAAAACGAATGAGGTCAGCTGCTGACTGGACGGGCCGATGGCTAGCTGCCTATACCGTGACGGGAAACAGCTGTAGTGATGTGAGTCAAGGTTGTTACAGTGCCAGAAAAACCAACCAGCACTGACGAAGGTCTGTTTGCATACGCGTGGAAGCTCGGGTCGGCTTACAGGTGTTTGGTAATACCAACTTGCTTCCTGACGAATGGTAATTGCATTATTTCAGTGTTGAGCGGTGGGGGTTATTTGCAAGTTGCCGGCCTGACTTTCTCTGAACTTTTCTTCAGTCCCTTCCTCTTACGACAACGTATGCCATACCATTATGTCTGGTTTTCAATCTTCTTTTTTTTTCTCTTTGCATTCAAGAGCGAATTGTTTGATCGAATGATTATCCCCAAATGCTACGAAAATAATTTTTGTACCCAAACAATGACACTGTTGACATAGAAATTACGGTTGCTTTTCTGAAAAAAAAACCCAAAGAAAACTACACCGTCTTGTGTGGGTTTATGGTGTGTGTGTGTGTGTGTGTGTGTGTGTGTGTGTGTGTGTGTGTGTGTGTGTGTGTGTGTGTGTGTGTGTGTGTGTGTGTGTGTGTGTGTGTGTGTGTGTGTGTGTGTGTGTGTGTGTGTGAAATTCGACCTCCATCGGAAGATTTGTGTTCGGCCTAGGAGCAGATAGTGAATTGGAGAAGGTGAAACCATGTCTGAATTTGGGTTGACTGATATTTTCTAGAGCCAGAACACGAAGCGCCGTGAAATGAGTTGTACAGCTGGAACATAGATTATCTTTACAGAACTGAACTCGGATCATGAGAGACCGCAACAAAAGCAGCTTCTCCATTGTCTGTCAGTCTTAGCTCCACCCGTAAAGATACTTTTTGTCGCGGAAGTAGTAGTGGTGGTAGGAGTGGTGGGAGAGGTGGTGGTGGTTTTGGTGGTGGTAGCAGCAGCAGCAGTAGTAGACGAAATTGTAGTGGTTGTTGTTGTTGTTGTTATTGTTGTTTTTTTATAATAATGTCATGCTGGTGATAACAAAAGAAATGGCAATAGCAGCAATAGCCGCTGTAGCAACAGCACTGTATCAGTATCAGTAGCTCAAGGAGGCGTCACTGCGTTCGGACAAATCCATATACGCTACACCACATCTGCCAAGCAGATGCCTGACCAGCAGCGTAACCCAACGCGCTTAGTCAGGCCTTGAGAAAAAAAAAAAATGAACAGCACTGAGAAGTGGGAGTAATTAATGCCCAGCAATAGCTACATTTGTTGAAATAATTCTCTTCCTCCTCCTCCTCCTCCTCCTCCTCGTGGTCATCATCATCATCATCATCATCACGGGATATAAGAGAAAAGAAGAGAAGGAAATTATATACCACTTCCACTGCCATCACTGATCATGCATAGCACTTGCTGAAAACTACGTCTCGTACTAATCCGAACATATCTTTAAAATAAGGCCAAAAGGATACGCTGAATAGCCGAAAAAAGCGTAAGACGAGACAGAGCGTAAACCTGACAAGACGGCGTGGAGAGCCTTGGCCAAAGGAATGATTAAGCGCTTATAGTTTTTAGAGGCGTTTGATTGGCTGAGAGCGGGTGGGCCCGTCTTTTCACTGTTAGCCGCGCGAAATTTGGCCAAGCAGAGCAAACCAATAGGCCTAGTTTGCATCAGTTTGACATGGTACAGTATATGACACCAAAATATCTTTCATCCCTTCGTGTTTCTCGCTGCACCGCGCAACACCCACACAGTACCATCACACGACGAGAGCTTCAAAGAGCTTCAAAGACTGCTATAGTTTCAGTTTCAGTAGCTCAAGGAGGCGTCACTGCGTTCCGACAAATCCATATACGCTACACCACATCTGCCAAGCAGATGCCTGACCAGCAGCGTAACCCAACGCGCTTAGTCAGGCCTTGAAAAAAAAGGTGAATAAATAATAGATAAGCTTACATAAATAAATAAATAAATAATTATGATATAAAAAGGTAGTAGTAATGATAATAATAATAAAATAATAAATAAATAAATAAATAAGACAACAATGATGATAAATAAGCAAATAAATGTAAAAACATGAAGACACACATTCACACATACACCCACACATGCATAACAGATATACACCAAACATGCAGTTTCACAGATATGAAACCACTGCCAGACTGCTATAGGCAGTGTGATAGTACCATCATCACCAACAACCCCACAGCAGTTTTCTGGGGAAAGAAGAGAAGAGAAAACAAAAGAGAAAAAGAACGAGGCAAAAATGGAGCAAGACACTGAAACAGAAGGGCGATCAGATACAGTGACAACAAATTTTTAAAAAGAACGAAACTTCACCCCTTTGTTTCTACTTTCTGCTTTCTCTGGTGCAATTGGCTTTTACGCCGTTGGTTGGCAGGACGCGTCAGCTGGAACGTACGACTTGCAACCCCCATCTCCCCCAGATTACAAACATCGTAAAAAAAAAAAAAGGGGGAAAAACCAATACTTCAAAGCTAAATAAACAAGAGAGGCAAGGCCTTCAAGACTCACTTGTGACTGAGAGTAAAACACACAAGCTTTTTATGTATTGAGTATAATTTCAAAATGTAATGTTTAAGGTGAGAAAGATCAGTTTAAAGCAATTAAGTCCCCTAGCATAATTACAGAGTAATTTCCCTTTTTTACTATCTGCACCAAAACGTTTGCAAAATAAATAAAACTTCCATGCTTAGCAAAAGAAGTTCCTGTTTGAACAGAAAATGATAATAATGACTCCTCTTGTTGTTGGGTCAGAATATCAGATCAAAGTGCCAAGTTTAGAGAATACAAAAAATATAAATATAACAGTAAATGCAGTTTGCATATAATTAGGCTTCATTATTTTTTTTTTTTTGTGCCCATCCCAGAGGTGCAATATTGTTTTAAACAAGATGACTGGAAAGAACTGAATTTTTCCTATTTTTATGCCTAATTTGGTGTCAGCTGACAAAGTATTTGCAGAGAAAACGTCAATGTTAAAGTTTACCACGGACACACACACACACACACACACACACACACACACACACACACACACACACACACACACACACACACACACACACACACACACACACACACACACACACAGAGAGAGAGAGAGAGAGAGAGAGAGAGAGAGAGAGAGACAACCGAACACCGGGTTAAAACATAGACTCACTTTGTTTACACAAGTGAGTCAAAAATACATAAAAAGGCCATATAGGTAAATACCACTGCAGAATGGGAAACTGGTCCCCATCCCTCTGTTCACAATATCACTACCTAATCGCCAGAGCAAAACCGGCAGCACATATAGTATATCACAGACCGCACAAAAGATATTTTAAAAAAGTGTCAAGGCTTGCTTGAAAAAAGAAAGGGGGGGTGGGGATAGACTTGGAAAGCAGAAAAAGGAGACAACAGTGAAAGAAGAAAAAAAGGCAGAAAGAAAGAAAGTGATAGAAAAGAGGAAATTTCCAGCACAGAAGGTGTGGATGCTATCTATGCTGAAAGACCCACGGCAGCCCCACAGGGGGGAGGAAACACGGCTGTACTGTACTGTGTCCATGTGAGTCAAGGTCGCTTCGCTGGATCAACAGGAACAAGTGTGACTATCGGCCTCTACGACCCTGTATAGTCGGACGAACTTTGAAACAGTAGTGGGGTTTTTTTTGTTTTGTTTTTAGGGAGGTGAGGGGTATGAGGGGTTCTAAATATATTTCTGTTTAAATATTACGATGTAATAATTAATTGCAATGTTTTTTTTT
>NC_134877.1:46331643-46339143 GCF_041734735.1 Babylonia areolata
CTTTTCTTTTTCTTATCTTAACAAGAATGACCAGCGAGAAATAGATCGAAGGAGAGAGAGAGAGAGAGAGAGAGAGAGAGAGAGAATGAATGAATGAATGAATGAATGAATGAATGAATATTTTATTTTCCAACGGTGAAGATATTAGCACTTTGGCCGACTTACACATCTGCCGTTGTTTTAAGAGACACACAAACATGTACGCATATAAATGTAGTTATATTGAATACTTAATACATGTATAATGTACGAGTATAACACAGCGTAAAACTGAGAGACACAATATCGCTCACATCTGTACGGAACGGAAGTGAGTAACACACACACACACACACACACACACACACACACACAGAGAGAGAGAGAGAGAGAGAGAGAGAGAGAGAGAGAGAGAGAGAGAGAACAGACAAAAGTTTTGGTATGGAAAATACTCCTCTTCCGTGATATTCATTCATTGATCTACTTATTTATCTGTTTATTTATTTATTTATTTATTTATTTATTTATTTATTTATTTATCTGTTTGTTTACCTATATATTTATTCATTTATTTTTCTTTATCTGTTTATTCATTTTTTTGAATTTCTACAGCTAATTACTGTGTGTGAGAGAAAGCATGAAATCGAAGCCACTATCCGCACAATAAAGAAACGTCAGTATCAACAGTTCCGATGAGACAGAAACACAGTGAGACAAACAGAGAGACAGATCGCACACAGAGAGAAAAAGAAAAGAGTCCATGTCTGTGGTACACGTGAACCGGAAGCCGGAAGCTCAGGAACTGACACACACTATACCGTGACACAATGGTGGTTAAAAATAAAAGATCCACAAAAAAAAACCCAAAAAAAGGCTAAAGGCCTTGCAGCCTCCTTCGGCCATCAGGGGCAGTCAAATCGCATCCACTGTGTACGGGGCTCGGAGTATAGGAAGGCGGGGCCCATTCCTCACCTTCCGCCATTCCAACCTTTCCCAGTTATGTCGAAGCTACCTCCCCCACCCGTTCACAGCTGGGTGGAGAGAGGAAAATCAGGGTAAAGTGTCTTTGCCAAGGACGCAACACCATGCAAAAAAAAAAAATAATAATAATAAATTAAAAAAAAATTTTAAATCGAGGGTTCGGACCCTGATCTGTAGTGAACACTGGATCTGAAGTCCGTCTTCTTCTTCTTCGTTCGTGGGCTGCAACTCCCACCTTCACTCGTATACATGTACATTAGTGGGTTTTTACGTGTATGACCGTTTTCACCCCGCCATGTAGGCAGCCATAATCCGTTTTCGGGAATATGCATGCTGGATATGTTCTTGTGTTTCCATAACCCACGGAACGCTGACATGGATTACAGGATCTTTAACGTGCGTATTTGATCTTCTGCTTGCGTATACACACGAGGGGGGTTCAGGCACAAGTAGGTCTGCACAAATGTTGACCTGGGAGATCGGAAAAATATCCACCCTTTACACACCAGGCGCCGTTACCGTGATTCGAACCCGGGACCCTCAGATTGAAAGTCCAACGCTTTAGCTACTCGGCTATTGCGCCCGTCGATCTGAAGTCCAATCCCTGTCCGACCCTGCCATGGCGCCAGGTAGACAGTTGGGTGATCTTTTTTCCTCATTCATCTTATCACAGTCCACCTCCCACTTGAAGGAGTTTCATGTCACGGCATACATTTCCTGAACAGCTCAACAGAACCAATGACTTTACCAGCTCATAAATGAACATTATACATACTTCAAACTGAACTGTTAAGTACATCTTCATAAAAGCAGGTATATTTGATAAGTTATTTAGATAAAAGTTATGTAAAATATCAAGAAATTTAGAAAAGGTTTAAAGTATTCAGGCTGAATATTATTATAGTATATGACAGGCCCGGTCCTCATTCAATACATAAACGGTTGTTTCAGGCACATGCATACCATAAACAGCTTGAAAAATGCGTTACAAAAAAATTGATGTTTCAGCCGAGAAACAACAACGACAGTGATGAATTTAGTGGTTTATAAATGATATGTGTGGATTTTCCAATGTAAAGAAATGCAAGTGTATATATGCAAGAAAGCACCTACCTCTGATTATAGGAATGATGCTCGTTACATCTGCTGTATGTATATACCGCTGTTTCCCGAAATCCAGCATCGTTACATCATGCTTCCAAGAAGAAAACTGAAAGTTCCCAAGTTACCAATTACCTTTTTGTGTGTGTGAACCTTGCATATCGCTTCCCATGAAATGAAAGCCGCATCTTCACGTAAAGAAAAGCATGACAAGTCAGTACAGTGTCCAACGCTGGATGGCAACGTGTTGGGTGTGCTACATAATTACTACGCTAGTCATGTTGTTCCCATGTGCGGACGTGTTACACGAGATTGCGTGTGTGTATGTATATGTGTGTATCTGTGTCAACGTAAGTTTGTGTGACTTCATGTATGATTTAGTTTATGTACGCAGGCATCCATTTGCAAAAGAAAAAAAAACACATCTTTGTACATTATATAAGAATGAATGTGTGATGATATGATGTAAAATTATTAACGAGAAGACTTCTTGTGACACTATGTTGAAATTGTAAACCCAAACATGGAATTAAAAAAAAAAGATAATAATAATAACTACTGTGCGATAATTTGAAAACAAGTAATTCAGTGTGTTACTAGAATTTCTTCTCTTTTTTGTTCTCTTTTTTTTTCTTACTTCTTCTTTTTGTGGCTCTGGGGGGTGGGAGGAGTGTGGAAGCGTGGCAATGATATCTCCAGAGACTTCACTCAGGGGAATTTTCTACTACTTCTTCTTCTCTTTATCGTTTGCTTTCTCGAAACGGTGAATGGAAACATCGTTTGCATCGACAGCTTCCCATTTCACTCGTTTTTCAGACGCTCTCGTAACTGCCACATAAATGTCTGGATGTTTTGTTTGTTTGTATTTTTGTCTTTTGGTTTTCTTTTTACGCTGTAAAGTCATGATCTAAGCACTGATAAGAGGTAGGCCACTGGCACTGGCAGGCGTATTAGCTGTGGTACGTTCGTATACATGTATGGAGCAATACACGGCTTGGAGGGAGAAAGATGGGAGATGGGTTTGCGCAGAAAGAGGGACGGTGGTAGTTTGAGGTAGAGGTGCTAGAATTGAAGGGCGCTTGTACTTTCGAGGGTGTCAGAGTGTGATTATTATCATAGAGGAGAGAGGGGTGAGGGGAAGGACGGGGTGGGGGTTGCGGGGGCAATAGGGGTGAGGGAGGGAAGGGGTGGAAAATATGATGGGGTTGGGGTGAGACGGGAAGTGGGGGGTTGGGGGGGGGGGATAAGAGAGAGAAGAAGGAAGCAAGGTGAGGAGAAGAGAGCAGTAAGAAAGTGAGAGAGAGAGAGAGAGAGAGAGGAAGGGAGAGAGAGAAAGAGAGAGAGGTGAGGGGACAAAAAGGTGGGGAGAGAATGAGGCTTTCGTTTGCACGTGCACACACACACACACACACACACACACACGATTTTTTTTAGCCTGAAAGCTACTACTATCTCTCGATGGTTGGTCCGGGTGGTAGTATTTCGGCTAAGATCAACAGGTGTGTATGTGCTGAAGAGAAGGGGGGGGGGGAAGAAACAATGAAAAGAGACCGATGAATGACAAAAATGACATAAAAGATCCCCGGGGAAGAACAAAAAACGGGCAAAAAGGAACAAAAGAGGAACGAGAAAAGACGGGCGCAATAGCCGAGTAGTTAGAGCGTGGAACTTTCAATCGGAGGGTTCCGGGTTCGAATCTCGGTAACGGCGCCAGGTGGGTAAAGGTGGAGATTTTTCCGAATTTCCCAGGTCAACAAATGTGCAGACCTGCTTAGTGCCTGAACCCCCCCCCCCCCCCCCCCCCCCCCCCTTCGTGTGTATACGCAAGCAGATCAAATGCGCGCGTTTAAGATCCTGTAATCCATGTCAGCTTTCGGGGTGGGTTATGGAAACAAGAACATACCCAGCATGCACAACCCCGAAAACGAAGTATGGTTTCCTACATGGCGGAGTAAAAACGGTCATACACGCAAAAGCCCACTCGTGTAGATACGAATGAACGTGGGAGTTGTAGCCCACGAAGAAGAAGAGGAAGAAAGAACGAGAAAAGAAACAGACTCTAATGGAAAAAAAAAAAAAACAATCGGAAAGAAATGATAGGGTGAAAAGGAATACAGGATGAAAGAATGAAGGGAGAAAAAAAAGAGAAATAATGAAGCACGAATAGATAGATAGATAGATAGATAGACACACAGACAAACAGACAGATAGATAGACAGACAGATAGACAGATACAGACAGACAGACAGAAAACAACAACAACAAAACATTGACTACCACATTTACACCCCAAATGTCAGACTAGAAATGTCTGCCAGGTCTATAAACAGAAGGAAATGAAAATAGGTCACAGGGATCGAAACCTGAGCACGTGAAGTGGTTCGAATTTCGCATCGTCAGATAAGCACAAAAGCGGACTGGGTCAGTTGTTAATCGACCGACACGTACACAGATTAAATACAACAGGTGTCTATTCTCAATTTCTATAATAAAAGAGAGGAAAAAAAAACGAAAAAAAAAAAAAAAACAGATCAGGAGAGAGAAAGAGGGGAGAGAGAGAGCGACAGACAGACAGACAGACAGACAGACAGAGAGAGACAGAGAGACGGACAGTTAGAGACTGACAGACACAACCTAAAAACGAGGAAGAGAAATAAAAAAAAATCATGCGCCCCCCCCCCCCCCCCCCCCCTCTTTCCCTCCTCCCCCCGCCCCCTTAACTCCTCGAGTGCCATAGAAAATACCACCAATATGCATAGTGACGTCACTGATGACATCATCAGAAGAAGAAGAATAAGAAGAAGGGAAATTACTCTAGAAGGCTTAAAATTCACACAGTTTATCCAGAGTGGTCTATCTCCAGACCAGTTTTCTCAGTTTTTGGCTTAATTGTTTTGGATATTATTTTATGACTTGAAACACCACTTTCTACTGTTTTCCGCTGGCACTAAAGGGGTTAACTAACTGGATAACACAGTTATTTGGTAACTCAGTAAATTAAGCATCTTGACCAAAATTATGGCTTAAACATCCTATGATTTAATATGCATAGTATCATTATCTAGATGTCTATACCAATCTTGCCAAAACTGATCTTTTAAACAAATTTCAACCTTCTCGTTGAACCAAGTGGGATGTACTTCAAGACTGTGCTGGTTTAACCAGAAGCTACTTCATCCAGTTTCATTCTAGTTATTGTGAGTACCTTGAAGGTATAGGTTCTGGTGTATGTTTGTGCTGTATAAATTGAAGAAACGCACACGCACCTCGACAGGTGGTGTGGTAATGTGGACTGGAAAATGAAAGAACTGGGAATCCCAGGGACATGGTGGCAGCGGACGGGGGGGTGGGGGTGGGGGGCGGTTGGGGAGAATGGGAGTGGGGGGGGGGGAGGGTGTAGGGGGGACAAGGTGGGGATGGATCGAGGATCGGGGAGTGGGGGAGTGGGGGAAGGAGGGGCGGGGGGTTCTTGAAGCCCCGGGGATAAATAAATAAATGAATAAATAAATAAATAAATCAGTTTAACGCGCTCAGTTCTTCTTCAGCGGTGTAAAATGTCCAACTCAGACGGCTCCATCTCTACATTGTGGGGGGACGGGGGGGGGGGGGCGGTTAACTAGCTCACGGCAGGTGGTCCATCAGGCCATGAAAGCAAAGCAACAACACACTGACACCCCGGTCAGGACACACACGCGCAGACAGACATGAGGACAGACATGAGGACACAAACAAGACATACATGAGGACGCAGACAGGCATGAGGACAGACATGAGGACACAAACAAGACAGACATGAGGACGCAGACAGACATGAGGACAGACATGAGGACGCAGACAGACATGAGGACGCAGACAGGCATGAGGACAGACATGAGGACACAAACAAGACAGACATGAGGACGCAGACAGACATGAGGACAGACATGAGGACACAAACAAGACAGACATGAGGACGCAGACGAAGACACCCACATGAAAATCATAGACCCGCACATAACTTGATATGCTAACTCGCATGAACACGTCAAACAGGTGTGTGCACTCTTAGAGAGAGAGAGAGAGAGAGAGAGAGAGAGTCAGACAGACAGAAACAGAGACAGAGACACACAGAGAGACACTGGGAAACAGACAAACAGACATCATGGAGGGTGGGCGCAGGCAGGCAGACATATGCGGCCTGCTAAACGCACAGACAGAGAGACAAAGAAATAGAGACAGACAGACACGCAGTCAGACAAATACACACAGAGGTATAGGTAGGCAAAAAACAAAGTATGGAAAAGCGAGACAGGCAGACAGACAATAACCAAGAGCTCTATAATACTGAGTTGGGAAAGAGAGATCGAAACCTGATAGGCGAACACTGGGTTTTGCGTGGGGTTTTCCAGGTGATGCACACAGTTCAGGCTGTCTGGGAATTAGTGTATCGGGCAGACTTATGTTGGGTAGGATGTCGACACAGACACTGCAACCCCTCTATTGTGTGGGAGGGCGGCAGGTGGTCTTCAGTCCTTTTTATTTCTTTGGCCGTCGTTTTGATGAGGTGGCAAAACACACACACACACACACACACACACACACACACACACACAGAGAGAGAGAGAGAGAGAGAGAGAGAGAGAGAGAGAGAGAGAGAATGAATGAATGAATGAATGAATGAATGAATGAATGAATGAATCTCTATTTTCCAACGGTGAAGATATTAGCACTTTGGCCGACTTACACATCTGCCGTTGTTCTAAGAGACACACAAACATGTACGCATACAAATGTAGTTATACTGAATACTTAATACATGTATAATGTACGAGTATAACACAGCGTCAAACTGAGAGAGAGAGAAAGTCAGAGAAACCGAGAGACAGAGACAGAGAGAAGGGAGTCGCCACAGACAGGCATGGAGCCTTTCAAGCGCACACACAGAAACAGAGAAATAGAGAGATATGAAGGACGCTGTTGACCACAACCCCGAGATCAGCAAGCTAGCTTTCAGAAGGACAGATCCTGGCACTGACTACATAGCAATGCCGCGCATTATCTTGATACAGGCGCAGGGCTTGATCTCGCCCCTCTACGTCAACTTGACTGGGAGAAGGCATTCGACAGCATGGACAGACAGACCGTATGGAAGCTGCTGAGAAACTACAGTGTGCCAGAGAACACTGTAACGGAAATCTCAGCTTGCCTGGATCTCAACACCAAATAGAGGGAAGAGCACAGTCCTCAAGACCAAAGCAGCAAACACAACACGCATCAAGTTGGACGACAAGGCGCTAAAAGAGGTGGAGAGAGTTTTACATACGTTGGCAGCAGCATTCACAAGCAGGATACTGATATCAGAATCGCCATTGGCAAGGCCGTTAAAGGCTGCTTTCCATCAGGTAAAGAATGAGCGGGGATCAAGAGATCTTACAATTATCATCACGATTACGATCTTCA
>NC_134877.1:46344143-46371643 GCF_041734735.1 Babylonia areolata
GACAGAAAGAAAAACACAGAGAGAGAGAGAGAGAATAGAAGGAAATGAGAGGGGGGGGGGTGTGGATTTGGGATGGGGAGGGAGGGAGGTCTTCAACACAACAGAAAGGAGAGAAGATTAGGCTTATCACGATGGACGTTACTATTTTCAGGCCCCATGACAGCCGATTCATCACTCGACATGCTCATACTTCCAGCCAGACCCTCAACCCCCCCCCCCCCCCCCCCACACACACCACACCCCTCTCCACCACCCTCTCACACTGCCACGTTCACATAGAACGCGTAGTGGTCGCGCTTCTTCATATATGTGAAACGTTGATACGTGGAAGGGGGAGACGGGACAATGCAGAAGGGAGGGAGGGGGTGGGGAGAGAGAGAGAGAGAGAGAGAGAGAGAGAGGACGATTCTGAACAGGGGAAGATTGAGAAGAAAGGAGACTGAATGTTTTGGTGGGTAGGTGGGGAAGTGAAGGGCTGATACGTACATAGGTTGGTCACCAGGTGGTGAGTAGGTAGGTAGTTAGGTATTGTGGTGTCGGTATGAGGGTGGGAAGAGCAAACATGACAAATAACTGCAAGACAAAGAAACTCTTGTTTCGGCAGAAACAGGCGCAGGGGAAGAGAGGCCTTAAGGGACTGTAGTTTAAAAAGAGGTTAACAAATGTCCTGAAGCCTTTTTTGAGGCATCGGGGCAATGTGTCCAGAGCTTGGCACATGAAGCCTAGGCCCAGTCCTCTCCTCTGCCTTTTTAACCTTCCCTAGTCAGGTAGCCAGTCACACCTGGGTAGGTAAAGAACATTCGGAGAAAAGTGTCTTTCCCAAAGACACAGCACCATGCTGAAACCCTGATCACTACACAGTCCAACGACTAACCGACTGCCAAAGGGACTGTGTGGGCAACAGCCAAACAAGGGGAAGGTAACTCCATGATCTCTGGAGAAACAAACCGGACCAGCTGCTTCATTCACCTGGGGAACCAGCTTGCCAGGTGGAAGGGTTGGGTTATTACTACCAGCATTTACTGACCACAGATAACCACTTGAAAATCCATCAAGCCTGGAACCAGAAAACTCATCTGAAAGTCAGCATTGGAAAGTGATTCTTCTTCTTCTTCTTCTTCTTCTTCTTCTTCTTCTTCTTCTTCTTCTTCCTTCTTCCATGCCGTAGTTTCATGAACGTAGGGGTACCACTGAGTGACCTGGGGTGGTATTCAAGAGACCATTGTACCTGCAGGTCTGGTAAAAGTGTACCTGAGGGTAAATATGCATGAGGCAAGGCCCGTTTGCTTAGCCTCAAGTAGCTACGTATATTTACCCGCAGGTACACCTTTACCCGCAGGTTTGATCGCCTCTTGAATACCACCCCTAGCAATCACTTCTCCCCATTTCCCCCTATTTCTCGTCTCTCGCACGAAGATGACCACATGAGAGCAAATTAAGGGCTGTTGAATAAAGAGTTCGAGGACCGAAAAGACATCAGGTGAAGAAGATGTGCACCAGTTGCGCTAAAAGAAAGAAAGAGGTGAACTGGCTCCACAGGGATATCAGACAGTAACGGACCGGTGGAGACCCCCCCACCCCCAGCCCCCGCTGTACCCTAAAATGTATGTTTTGAGAGACTTTTTTTATAAAAAAAAAACCTGAACTGAACTTGGGAATCCGCGTGGCAGACTGAGATGGGCAATTCACTCCACACTGCTGGGCCAGGGTAGGAGACGGAGCGCTGGATCTGACTTTTATTTCTGTTTGTTTGTTTCGTCAGCACTCTGGACTCACCAGCCGAACGTAAAGAGCCAGACGGAGTTTCTATAGATGAAATGTAAATCACAAAGGTATGTGGGTGCATTGTGGTTTAGTAATGACACGTGGCAGCTAAGTTTGTAACCACCAATCCAGTAAGAAGATGGACAGCCAATGTAGTTTCTCAAGAAGAAGAAGAAGGAGAGTCATATGGGTTTGTCTAAATATTCTGAATGAAAGCCGTGCAGCTCACTTCTAGATTTTTTTTTTTTAAAGAAGAAGATTGTTACGGATGCCAGCCAGAAGAGATTTGGTGTAACCGATACGAGAGAGAGTAAAAGATGTTACAGGGGGTTTTAGTGGCCTGAGCAGAGTGGTCATAACGAATTATGTCATCTCAGCTGATACGGCCGACAGGGATAAGCAGTGAGGGAATAGGGGTTGCGGGGTGTGTGTGTGTGTGGGGGGGGGGGGGGGGGACGGGGTGGAGTGTATTCAGCACCACACTGACACCAACAGGACAACACGCGACCGCGAGGCTCATATAACATTTTTTTTACGCTCGTAAATGGGACTAACAACCTCCGAAATGCGAGCTTAGGCGCTAAATCCACTCCTTTCACGTTATTTTTACCCCCCCCCCTCCCTGGCTCCATCCCCCGCAAGACCCTCAGTGGATCTAACAAGCCGTCTACCCGCCCTGTAAAATCAATGTTCTTAAATATGTCCATGTAAATTTATGCGATCTCTTTGAATGCTTAATCAAATACATACATGTTGTTTTTTATTGTGGTTTTTTTTTCATATAAAATACATAATTATCCTATGTTTCTGTTGTGAACTACAAAGTCAGATAGCAAATTCTCAGGAGAGATGATAAAGTTGACATGATTTGATCTGTCTGAAAATGTAATTGACTCATCATGACTCTTATCTCGTTTGCACTATATCCTAACTTGTGTGACTGTCAGTGGTCTGAACGTTGTGATAATTAACCGGGTACAGTTCGATCTCTCCGCCTGTCTTGGCCTTTGTGTGTGTGCCTGTCTCTGACTCTGCGTCTGTCTCTCCACTTGTCTCTGTCTCTCTGCCTGTCTTTCTGTCTCTGTCTTTGTTTTCCTGTCTCTCTGTCTCTAAGCGCGTTGGGTTACGCTGCTGGTCAGGCACCTGCTTAGCAGATGTGGTGTACTCACTTACCTAGGCCCTTCGCTCCCTGTGGAGCACAGGCTATCCACGACGTTTCTCCACCTAACTCGACTCATGGCTGTCCTTACTGCATCCCTCCAGCTGGATTCCAGCCTCTTTAGCTCTGCTTCAGTGTCCCGCCTCCAGCTGTTCTTGGGCCGTCCTCTCTTTCTTCTCCCCTGGGGATTCCAGGTCAGGGCCTAGCGTGTAGTGATTGATGGCGATTTCCTCAAGGTATGGGCAGTCCATCCCCACTTTCGTCTCAGGATCTGTTTCTCAACTGGTTCCTGTCCCCCTTTTTACCACAGTTCCTCGTTTCTAATTTTGTCTGGCCAATGGATCTTGAATCAAAAATGCGCCTCAGACAACTCTTGATAAAAGGCAGGATTTTCTGTAGCATCCTTTGGGTCATTCTCTACGTGTCTCATCTGTGCAGATGAACGGACTTTACGTTGGAATTGGAGATGCGTATTTTTGTCGTGGCTATTTCTTTGGAGGATCAGATGTTCTTGAGGGTGATGAAGGCTGCTCTAGCTTTGCCTACTCTGGAAGTGTGAAATCTTTGCCAGTGCCGTCCTGTTTATCAGCAATGCTACCGAAACAGCTGAATGAATCAACTTCATGTATCGGCTCACCACTTGCAGTGACTGGTTTGTCGGCAAATGTGTTGATCTTCATCTGGCTGTCCGAGATCGTCCAATTGTACCCAGAATGTCCATTGCATGCCGTTGTTCTTTTCTGTGGTAGTGGTCTTCATGATCCAGTCAATGACCAGGAGGAAGAAGAAGGGCGATAGGAGACATCCCTGCCGAACTCCAGTCTGGACCTCAAAACTCTCTGACGTCTGGCCTCTGTGTGAAACCTTGCACATCCCTTGGTAGGTATTATGGATCAGGGTGATGGTCTTCTCCGGGACTCCATAGTGCCTCAACAATTTCCACAGGGTCTCTCTATCTACACTGTCGAATGATGTGGTGTAGCACATAGGGATTTGTCCGAACGCAGTGACGTCTCCCTGAGTGACTGAACTGAACTGTCTCTGCCTTCTGTCTGTCTGTCTGTCTGTCTGTGTCTCTGTCTCTCTCCCCACCTCTCTGTCACATCACTCGCCGCTCTCACTGCATGAATTCATTTGCAATACTATTTATCTCAGATTTCTTCTCCGTTCTTCTGTTATTCGTATGCATACTTTATGTTTTTTTGTGTCAAAACAAACACTGGTCAATGTGCTACAACCTTCCCCGTTACAAATAAATATTTCTTAAGTCATTCATTCATTCATTCATTCATTCATCTATTCTCTCTTTCTATCTGTCTGTTTGTTTGTCTCTGTATGTCTTTTTGTCTATCTGTCTGTCTGTCTGTCTGTCTGTCTCTCTCTCTCTCCCTTTCTCTCTTTCTCTCTCGCACGCCGTATGTACGTACACACACACACACACACACACACACACGCACGCACGCACGCACACACACACACACACACACACACACACACACACACACACACACACACACACACACAAGGTAATTGTACCGAAAACTGGGAAACAAAAGTAAATAATGTACTAACGAGGAACGGTTTTTTTTACTGTTTGATTGCGTCAGGCGTTAGGTTGTGAAGAACGTTTATATATATATATATATATATATATATATATATATATATATATATATATATACCTTTTTTCTTTTCTTTTCTTTTTTTTTTTACTGGAGAAAAACTGATTTTTCATGTCACCAGATCTAGCATGAAATGGCAGAATCCTATGACAGTATACCGGTGATTGATATTCTTCTTTCAAAAATGGAATTTCGCCAGAACAGTAATCAACATCTATCCTCGGTCGGAGAACTTGCTCTAAGCGCTTTACAAACTCGAGGTCACTTGCACAACAGGCTGCCTACCCGAGTAGAGGCGACTGACGGCTGCCACTGGGCGCTCATCATTCGATTCCTGTGTCATTCAGTCAGATTTCAGGCACGCACACATACTCACTCAGACAGACATGTAACATTTTACATTAATGACAGTTTTTGGGGTGTGGTTGTTGTTGTTTTTTACCCGCCAAGTAGGCTGCCATACTCCGTTTTCGGGAGGCGGGGGGGAGGGGGTGCGTGCTGGCTATATTATTGTTTCCATAACCCACCGAACGCTGACATGGATCACAGGCTCATTATCATACGTATTTGATCTTCTGCGAGCGTGTACACACGAAGGGGGATTCAGGCACTAGCAGGTCTGCACATATGTTGACCTGGGAGAGATTCGAAAACGGAACCCCCAGATTGAAAGTCAAACGCTTTTAGCATTCGGCTATTGCGCCCTTGTCAAAGGTAGAGCGAAATCATGATATGTTATCTAGTTATCACACTGCGTCAGGGAAGAGAGGATGCTACCAAATACTGTCTTCCAGAGATCCATCTTTTAAGCAAAGCATGTTTTAAAAGAAAAGGGCCTTGTTATATATACATATAACGAAATCTCTTGCTTAACGAAATCGAACACAATACACCAAATCAATAACGCACGACACGACTATGTGGATGGAAAATTTATATACTTTTTTTCCTCTTGAATGTTGTTTATGAGAATGCACGTTCGTGACGCTTTCGTTAAAACTGATGTCTCCTCTTTGACCCAAAAGAGCTTTTTGTCAAATAAAACATTTGTTATTGTTCTTAGTATTCTCTCTCTTTGTCTGTCTGTCTGTCTGTCTCTCTATTTCTCTCCCTCTCTCTCTTCCTCCTGTCTCTCTTATTTTCTTTCTGCATTATTTGTATTCATTCATGTCATATAATTACATTGCTAATTGCAATTCTCAGCATTCTCAATAAAACATCTGATTAAGGGGTTTTTGCTGTTGATTCATTCATTTATAAAAGAAATAACAGTGTTGCTTACGGCATCGTGACTGGAGGAACCCGCAAGTAGTATCAACTTTCTTCACGGATCACTCTCCTGACCAAAAGATATCATTATCGTAGAAGCTCTTGTCTACGAGACGTGACTGGCGTCAACGTGCATTATTATGAACGACAGTGTAGTGGAATTTCGGCATGTCAAACAGTCCCAAGTTAACCTCAGATAGCACACTCTTTGGGAGTCTTTTTGTCATCGGTATCTTCCCTCGACGTCTATCGAACAATAAACAATTACCCGCACGTGCGCATACGCACGCACACACATACACACACACATTGGCAGGAAGAGAGAGAGAGGAAAAAAAACTCAGAACTCAGAAGGTGTTGCTTTTTTTTCAGGGATTGAAATTTTAGGGGGGAGAGAGAGAGACAGAGAGAGACTGAGAGACAGAGACAGAGAGATGGCGAAAGAGGAGACAGAAGGATGACACTCAAAGAGGGAAAAAAAGAGAAATATCATATATATATATATATATATATATATATATATATATTGAAGAGATCGATGGAAAGGTGGAGATAGAGAGAGAAAGATGGAGAGGGAGACAGAGAACGAACAAAAAGAATGAAGAGGAAGAAAGAGAGATGTAGAGAGACCGACAGACAGACAGACAGACGGAGAGAGAAGAGGCAAATCTTTACAGTACAACGACAAATGATTTTTAAAAAAAACAACCAGCAGACAACAAGAAAAGAATTAGAAAGTCACACAGTGAACACCTTTGGCTCGGAAAAAACAACAACAACAACAACAACAACAAAGGCAAATAACCAAGAACAAAACAAAACAATACCAAACCTACAAGCGGCAAGACAGAAAGAGACGCAGACAAGAGTGATTGACAACGTGAACCGATCAGCCACTAACTTGTTTTCCTTTCTTTCTTTTCTTTCTTTCTACACTGATTCAAGACTCCCGCCGCCCGTGGCAACTTTTTTGTTTTAACTTCTTTTTTTTCCACAGACTCATTACCCACGCACACACACCCACCCCCACCCCCACTCCACATCACTTCAACCCCAACACCAACCCCCTCACCAACCCCCTTGCAAGTACTCCTATCAGGAGACAAAACAGTATCTCTCGTTCTATTTGCCCAACACTAAAAAAGGCCTGACTCAAGGCCTGACTAAGCGCATTAGGTTACGCTGCTGGTCAGGCATCTGCTTGGCAGATGTGGTGTAGCGTATATGGATTTGTCCGAACGCAGTGACGCCTCCTTGAGCTACTGATACTGATACAAAAAAAAACACCACCACCACCTTGTGACTCAATGACACAAACTTCACCAGCAGCGACATCAGAAGACAGAACGTACGATATGTATTTTTTGTTTGTTTGTTTGCTTTGTTTTGTTGGGGTCTCTTTTTTCTGTTTCTTTGTTGTTTTTTTCTTTCCTTTTTTTTTTAAATTTTACCTTCAACTCCGGGGTTGGCAGACCGAGCGACCGGCACTGGAAACAAGAAGATACTGAAGTCGGCCGGCAGCGCGGCGTGGATACACACATACTGTACACGCCTCCCGACAAAACAAGCAGGTACTCCCCGAAGACACTCTCTATCGTCTGTTCGTTCCTCTGTTCTTGCTCCCTCTCTCTCTCTCTCTCTCTCTCTCTCTCTTGGTTATATAGATATATATATATATATATATGTGTGTACCCCCCAGCCCCCTCCACCTCCCACCTCCCTACTCCGCGCTTCGCGAGAGAGAGCTCTCTGTTTCGGCTGAGGAGTGTGGGGCGAGAGTGGGGTGAGTATGTGTGTGGGGTGTGGGGTGGGGGAGAGGGGGAAGTTAGAGGGGTGAAAACTTCCCAGCACCCCCCGCACTCCCTCCTCCCCCCTCAACCCCACACCGCAACCCCCACCATCACTCCAACCCAATAGCACGTCGGGCCAACCACCACCTTCTCAGTTCGTTCGCCTTACACTTGCCTCAAAGTCCATCACACACACGAACACGCAGCGCGTCTACTGCGCTGTGGGCTGTACATAATGGGGTCTGCTGGTTGAACTATGCTCATGATGATGATTAAGATGATCATAAAAGAATAATATACACACACATATACGTATATATGTAAATATATATAATTCTTTCTTTCTTTCTTTTTTTCTTTTTTTTTTTTTTTTTTGTTCGTGGACTGCAACTCCCACATTTTCTAGTATACACGAGTGGGCTTTTACGTGTTTTTCCGTCTTTAAATCACGTCATAGAATAATAATGATGATCATGATAATGACGATAATGATAATGGTAAGAAAAATGATAACAGTAATAAAATGAGAAAAGCGAGCAAACAAGAAAAATAACAACAACAACAACAACAACAAATTTGATAGCAATAATGATAGTAATCGTCATCATCGTTAAGGAGAAGTGGAAGAAGTTATTATTTATCACCGTGGCTTGTGAAGAGGCAAAAAATCAAAGCGATTACACATCAGTCATTCACATGCAGGCATGTATGCTCAACTCTTCTTCAGAGGGGTGCAAGATAAAACCAATGAATACGTGGTAATAGAAAGCTAGAGAACTTGGAAGAGATAGGGGTGGAATGGGGGATGGAGGGGGGCTGTTTTGGGAAAAGGAGGGGGGGGGGCTTTAAGGCCAGACATAAAAAGTGATGTGTGTGTGTGTGTGTGTGTGTGTGTGTGTGTGTGTGTGTGTGTGTGTGCAAAACAAACCCACATCTGTATGACAAATAGCGCCCGAATGTGGGTTCATAATTCTAAAAGGACTTAGCCATACTTCTTTTTGTTCTTCTTCTTCTTCTTCCTTTTTTTTTTTTTTTTTTTTTAAGACATGCAAGGCAATCATTGAGAAAATCAAACAGTGACTACAGTTATCAGTAAGAATATTGAACGATCAGGTTCAGGCTGCAAGGATGATTTTGTGTTGCAACCATGACACGGTTATTCGTGGGCATTTCTTTGAATGCAGAGATGAAGTTTTCAGTCCAGTCTGAAGGTATCGTTCAATATTCTTACTGATAACTGTGGTCATTGTTTGATTTTCTTTGTTGTATCAGCGAAGCATTTGAATGCGTTGTTTCGTGCATGTCTGGTGTTTGTAATTATCGTCGTCATCATCATCATTATCATCATCATCATCATCATCATCATCATCATACTGGTTGGTCTGTCTATCATGTCTTAATGTTCTTATGTTAGTGCAGCAAATCTTCACATGGAGGGTTTTCTGGAGTATTTTTGTGTCGTATCGCAAGTAGATAATTGTGGAAAAGAAACAGCTTTGTTAAATGATTAAGTGCGCCACTGTGGCTACTGAAAATAGATAACGTTACGTAACAGAGGTACATCTTTCACAAAAGAACAGGTTCCTGCGAGCTCAATGATGCTTTCGTTGTACATGGAAATCGAATTAGGATTATTTCAGAGAGACAAAGCAAGAGAAGGGCATCAAAAGGATTCTTCTGGCAAAATTCCTGTGAAAAAAATGTCCCTGTCCGTCTGTATCCCTCCCTCCCTGTCTCTCCGTATTCATTGTGTGTGTGTGTGTGTGTGTGTGTGTGGTTTCTTTTCCATTCTTTCTCGTCTTTTTTCTTTCTCTACCGCTGTTCTGTTTGTGTCGTAATCATCAGTGGTTGTGTAAATAGTAGTATTTCTGCACATCACTTTGATATACCCTTTGTTGTATACGTGCAATTTTGTCAGAAAACGTGCAATAGAATAAATGTATGCCCATTAAAAGTGTTGGTTGGTTTTTCCTTTCTTTTCGTTTATTTCCTGTATTTTATTTGCTTGTTTAGTTATTTGATTTCAATACTTAAAGAAAAACGAAACCTTGCTGTGTCAAAAGTGAATGTTTTTAGTAAACGAAATTCTTGTGTATCCTCCAACGTAAGATCTTTTCACATTGTGTGATTTCATATCAAAAACAGCAATAATCAGCAATATCACATAAGGTCCGAAACAATGAATAGGTGCGAGAACATCCTTTAAAAATTGAGTAACAAATCTCATAACATAAATAAACGAACAAAATAGATAAATAAGAATAAAATAAAATACGATAAAAATATGAAGCAAATGCCCACCAGATTGTGAACTGATATTCAGACGAATACTGACAATAAAATCGTTCTTTCCTTACTTAAATTAATCAGGTGCACTTTATAGTGGAATATCCCTAAAATGCTGTGCGCCATCCTCGTGGTTTAACCCAACCTATTCACTATTACACTGGTTTGAAAAAGGCCTGTCAACTTCACGTTGTGTTCCTGTATTTGTTTTCTTTTTGGTTGCAGATTTGTTGCTGTTGTTGTTTATGTCTGGTAGCGTCTTGACAGAGACAAAACACTAAACAAACTTTTGAAAACAGGCCAAGTCGAGTTGGGAAGCAATGAGGGTTCCTGTGTTTGTTTAGTTCATTGTTTTGTTTTGTTTTGTTTTCCTTGTTAACAGTGTGCCAAAAGATTGTTGTTGTTTTTTAAGCAAATTCGAAACAGGATTAATGAAAACGTATGTAGCGAATGAAGGATGGGTTTCCGCATATTTGTTTATTTGTTTGTTTTATATTTGTCTTTTTTTTCTTGCTTTTTAAAGAAACTTGTTGTTTGTCAAAACAGAAAACTCAACAGACTATTGAAGAGGTTATTTCTGTAACTGTCTTCAATTTGTTTTGTTTGACTTTTGTTTGTTTGTTTGTTTTTTTTTGGGGGGTTGTTGTTGTTGTGGTGGTGGTGGTGGTGTTACAAAGCTTGTTTTTAAAACTGCATTGTCAAACTAAAAACGGAACGAACTTTTGGAAAACAAGGTGAAGTGTGGTAGTTTGGGGACGGTGATGCAGGTGTTGGAGAGGGTGGGGGAGGGGAGAGAGGAGATGGCAGAAGGAATGGAGGCGGGGAATCCTAAAAGGCAAGAGGGTGGGCGGTTCAAGGAGAGACACCACAAATAGATGCAGCAAGTTCTAATTAAAATTATGGGAAATAGAGAGGGAGGGAGGGGTAATAAGATTGGTTGTTGAGGAGAGAAGGAGGGGGGGGGTGGTATGTGGTAGTCTTAAGGAGATGTGTGCGTCTGTGTGTGGGGGGGGGGAGGGGGGGGGGGGGAGAGGGGGAGGAGGAGTGTCAATTTGTGTGTGTGTGTGTCTGTCTGTCTGTCTCTCTGTCTGTCTCTGTCTCTCTCTCTCTCTCTCTTTCTCAATGCGTGTGTATGTGAGGGAGTGGTGTCACTGTGTGTGTTTGTGTGTCTGCGTGTCACTCTGTGTGTGTGTGTGTGTGTGTGTGTGTGTGTGTGTGTGTGTGTGTGTGTGTGTTGCGTGCTGGAGACAGTCATAGACAGAGGCACATATGCAGATGTATGTCTGTAATTTGCTGTCTGTCACTGTCTGTCTCTCTCTCTCACAATAGCACATATACCTACTCACATGCACACACAACACACAGGCGCGCGCATGCACGCACGTATGTACGCATAGAGGTGGAGGAAGGGAGAGAGGAGAGAAAGCAAAGAGAGATGGAGGGGTGGTGGGGGTGAGGGGTGCTGGGGCTGGGGCCGGGGGGAACAGAAAAAAAAACCAAGAGACACGTCTAGAAATACACGGTAGAACATTTACGTTTTAAAAGAACTTTCTGTTCTTACCTTTTCTTCCCCCTTCCTTTCGACACTCAAGACGTCCTCTATGGTTCACTGACACTCCCTTTTCTCGTTTTCCCCTCACACAAACCACTCCATACCCCCTCCTCCATCTGCTCCCCTCTCCCCATCAACCCCCACCCCTATCCCCCACACTCCCCTCCACTGACAGACTGACCACAGAGAGCCCCACTACGGTAATGGTCACATAACAACAACAAAACCAAACCAGCTGAACGTGTTTCGCTGTCCAGTAAACATCTCCCCTCCTTGAATCCAGCTTGACTGATTAGAGCCGACGCCCGCCTGCCCCCCCCCCCCCCCCCCCCCCCCCCTCCCGCCCCCCCTTATCCCCAACACACACACAACCCTCTTCTCTTTCTCTCCAGCTCACACTCCCTTTTCCGCCCCTACCCAGCCCTTCCTCCTTCCCGGCCCGTGACGGTTAGCTCACAAATAAATCCCGTTAAATAATGACTAATGTCAGCCCCGTTAGCAGCACTCGTGGAGCTGAAAAGGTGTTATGGAAAGAGGTGACGATCCCCTCTGCCAAAGACAAGTCCCTGGACAATATTTTTTTTCTAAATTCAATCCTATCAGAAACAAGTCTTGGAAACGAATGATGAGCGTCCAATGGCAATCCTCAGTCGGCTCTACCCAGGTAGACAGCCTGTTGTGTAAATGGCCCCATGTTTGTAAAGCGCTTAGAGCTTGGTCTCCGACCGAGGATAGGCGCTATGTAACTATTCAAATCAAATCAAGTCTTCCTTATGTCAGCGAAATTCAGAAAGGCAGATTGGTTAGGATGAGGTGAGAAGGATGGTCGTCAATGACAATCTGAAACTGTTACAATTGCAAGTTTTCGTCATATTGATGCCACTTTTTTCCATTTGTATAATTCTCAGCCTGGAGATCGAGTTTCCAGTCAGGCTGGATAGTAATTGTTGGCCGACCATTGGGTCCAGCAGTGCATACATACCATACGTTTGGATCCTTTTTCCATGGATTTTAATCTCATTGCGAAAATCGAAGGGGGTCTTATTAGTAGCTGTTGGGATGATGAGTACATTTCGATTTATTGTTCCTTTTGTTTAAACGTGGATGCCAAGGGTGATTGTTACTACCTGGTCATTCTCCACTGTATATCATCACTTCCGGTTCAGTCTCTTCGCTTTATGTTCTTATTTCCTGTTCAGTCTCTTCGTTATGTATTATTACTTCCGGTTCAGTCTCTCCGCCATGTATTATTACTTCCGGTCCAGTCTCTTCGCTATATGTTGACGCTTCCTGTTCAGTCTCTTCGTTATATAAACACTTCCTGTCCAGTCTCTTCGCTATGTAGTATTACTTCCTGTTCAGTCTCTCCGCTGTGAATCATTACTTCATGTTCAGTCTCTCCGCTATGAATCATTACTTCCGGTTCAGTCTTCGCACTATGTATTATTACTTCCGGTCCAGTCTCTTCGCCATATGTTGACGCTTCCTGTTCAGTCTTTTCGCTATATAAACACTTCCTGTCCAGTCTCTTCGCTATGCAGTATTACTTCCTGTTCAGTCTCTCCGCTATGTATTATTACTTCCTGTTCAGTCTCTCCGCTATGTATTATTACTTCCTGTTCGGTCTCTTCGCTATGTAGTATTACTTCCTGTTCAGTCTCTCCGCTATGTATTATTACTTCCTGTTCGGTCTCTTCGCTATGTAGTACTACTTCCTGTTCAGTCTCTCCGCCATGTATTATTACTTCCTGTTCAGTCTCTCCGCCATGTATTATTACTTCCTGTTCGGTCTCTTTGCTAATGTATTTTCACTTGTTGTTCAGTCCCTTTGCTTATTACTTCCTAGACACAGTAGATATGAAATCACTGCCCCAGTGGTCGTAAAAGGCTGTAGGAGCTAACTTTTTTTCATAATATACTGATCCTTTATATATATATATATATATATATATATATATATATATATATATATATATATATATATATATATACGCTATTCTGTCTACACTCGCAAATCACCTCCTTGAAGTGTTTTCTTGAGGGAGGAGTTCTGACCCATCACCAGAACTGTTGGTTCAGTGGGGCGAGGAAGTGAAAGTCTACCTGGACCCTGTTGACTTCCTTGCCATTATGGATCTACGTCATGGGTGATGAGAGACAGACAGAGCTCGGAGGGGGGAGCAGGGAGGGGATGTGGGGTGTGGGTGGGGAGAGAGAAAAAGGGGGAGGAAAGAGGGGAAAGTAGTGACGGATGGGCAGAACGGGGTGGTTGGGTGTATGAGGGAGGTGTGAGGGAGGGGGGGGGGGAGGGAGTAAGGGGGGGGGGGGGGGTGGAAGTCGGGCAAGAGAAGATAAGCCGCGAAGCAGGCCTTGTCTGTTAAACCTGCCAGTCAGATAGATAGACTGACTGGTCAGGGCCGATGGGTGAGTGAGAGGGAGAGGGTGAAGGGAGGAAGGGGATGAAGGGAGTGCGTGGTATGAAGAGAGGGTTGGGGTGGGCTGAAAGGGAAGGAAGGAAATGTGGTGTCATCAGTTCGAAAGCTGACTGGTAGTTGTAAAAGTAGTAGTAGTAGTAGTAGTAGTAGTAGTACTTATTGGCTAGACATCACGAAATGAGGTCGAAAAGAGTTGATGTATATGTATTGGGTCCGATAAAAAAGATAATTGTGCATGCACACGCAACGCACGCGCGTGCGTGTGTGTATGTGTGTGTGTGTGTGTGTGTGTGTGTGTGTGTCTGTGTGTGTGTGTGTGTGTGTGTGTTTGTTTTGTTTAGCTTTTCGAAACATGACACAATTCTCCCCCCCCCCCCTCTCTCTCCCTATCTCTCTCTCTCTCTCTCTCTCTCTCTTTCTCTCTCTCTCTCTCTCTCTCTCACACACACACACACACACCATGCAGTAGAATGTTATTGATGTGTTGTGTATACCTGTTTAGGGTGATGACTGGATGAAACAGCATTGGTGATTTATTATCCTAGAAAAGAAAGGAATGTTCCTGTTGTCTCCTTCCCACTCTACCCCTCACTCTCCTTTCTCTTTCTTCTTTCGTCGTCTTTGCTTCTCTTTCTACAGGGAATAGTTTTCTTTGCTATTTGGTTTGCCAACATTTTTGTCTGTTTGTCTTTATGTCAATATTCCACATCTCAGCAACTTTCCGAACTGCTCAATGTCCAGTGAGCCTCACTGATCAGAATAATAATAAATGACATCTTCAGTGGGGAAATACTAGAAACCTCTAAAGAATCCTGCGAATCATCTCACCCAATGCCATCTCCAATCAAACAACTACTCAATGCCATCTTTCCAATCAAACAGCTACTCAATGCCATCTCCAATCAAACAACTACTAAATGCCATCTCCAATCAAACAACCACTCAATGTCATCTCCAATCAAACAACTACTCAGTGCCATCTCCAATCAAACAACTACTCTATACCATCTCCAATCAAACAACTACTCAATGCCATTTCCAATTAAACAACTACTCAATGCCATCTCCAATGCCATCTCCAATCAAACAACTGCTCAATACCATCTCCAATCAAACAACTACTCGCCCAGTGCAACCAACAGAACACGGGGACCATCACCATGATAAAGGCGTGGTGGAGATGGACTGCACACATCACGGGAAGAGAACAAGGTCATATCACCAGGACAGCCCTTCACCAGACACCAGAAAGGTAATACGCAAGTGAGGAATGCCGAAGAACACCTGGTGCCGAACAGTCGAAGGAGAACCCAAGACCATGAAACACACCTGGGTGCCATTTAGAAGGTAGAATACGCCAGTAGGGAGCGTCAGTAAGTGGTGTCCAGGGTGCGCTGATTCTATTCTTCTTCTTCCTCTTCGTTCGTGGGCTCCAACCCCCACGTTTACTCGTATATACACGAGTGGGTTTTCACGTGTGTGACCATTTTCACCCCGCCATGTAGGCAGCCATGCTTCGTTTTTTGGAGTTAGCATGTTGGGTATGTTCTTGTTTCCGTAACCCACTGAACGCCGACATGGATTACAGGATCTTTAACGTGCGTATTTTATCTTCTGCTTGCGAATACACACGAAGGGGGTTCAGGCACAAGCGGGTCTGCACACCTGGAAGATCGGAAAAAATCACCTTTTACCCACCAGGCGCCGTTACCGACAGTCGAACCCGGGACCCTCAGATTGAAAGTCAAACGCTTTAACCACTCGGCTAATACGCCCGTCACGCATTGAATCAAATCAGCCGTTGCTGAACACCACCAAAATGACATACAGGCAGTGCAGGTTCTCCTCTGGTGAATGGCCTATGGCGTCCTTACGTTCATAGTTAATACATGTCTCAAATGTTGGGGCTGTGTGACAGAACAAGTCCACTGATATGTGACTGTATAGTATGGATTTGGGATCATCGGGCTGAGGGCAATGTCACTGAAATGGCGCGCGGAAACAAAACGAAGAAGCTTTCTGCATCGTTGACGCGACACTTTTCATTTCTCCCTCACAATAATAATAAGTTCTAGTCCTGGAGTTGAAAGAACGGTCAAGCCTATGAACGAGAGCTTTCATTATACCTCGACACGTCACAACCTCTCTTGCAGTCTCTTCTCTGACTACTTGTCCTTTACAGACCCAGCGATATAAACTCGCATCCATCTGCTTCATATGTGTTTCTGGCACTGCCCAGAGCTATCTTTCGAATATCATCCACATTATCAACGTCATCCCATCCTGTCAGCTTCGTGTTTTCTTCCGTCTGCTTTGCATTCCCGCTGTCCGATCCTAATCCTTTAACGTTAATGTTCTTTCTCTTTTCAGTCTCGGCCCAGCTGTCTGGAACCAACTCCCTGTGCAGAGATGCTCTCTTTTCTTGAACTTCAGTCCTCCCTGAAAACCCTGTTCTTTGCTACTAGTTATGTAGAACTCCCCCACGCCATTCCATCGTTCTCGTTCTGTACATCTCGTGTGTGTGTGTGTGTGTGTGTGTGTGTGTGTGTGTGTGTCTGTCTGTCTGTCTGTGTCTGTGTGTGTCTGTGTGAGTGTGTGTTTCTGTATGTGTATTTATGTGTTTGTATGTGTGTGTGAGTGGGTGAGTGAGTGAGTGAGTGAGAGAAAGAGGAAAGAGGGTGAGAGAAAGAGAGAGGAAGAAAGAGAGAGAGAGATCTGTGTGTGTGTGTGTGTGTGTGTGTGTGTGTGTGTGTGTGTGTGTCTGTTTAGGAGTGCAGCGCACGTGTCTTCGATCGTGCGTGCATGTTAGCGTGCGCTTGTGTGCGTGCGTGCGTGAAGGGGGCGTGTCGTGACAAGCTTTGATGCTCGGCGCGAGTTGTGAAGGGCCAGAGAGCATGAAAAGAGGGAGGAGGAGGAGTCAGCTGTTTGTTTTGCATCACTGTCTGGCCACGGTGATGACGCTGTACTCGCCAGCATGCATGTAATGTATCGCACACACACACACACACACACACGTGTGGTTTTTGGTCGTTGATGTGCGCTTGCAAATCCAAACACACTAAGGTTCCCTTCGTTATCACCATCGTCAGTATTGCCATTGTCATTGTGATCATCCCCATTATTGTCATCATTATCATCATCACCAGCAGCAGCAGCAGCAGTATCAACATCACCATCGTCGTCGTCGTCGTCGTTGCCATCACCATTGTCCTCACTCATTGTCAGTCGTCGTCATCATCATTATCGTCATCATCATCAACAGCTACTTCATCATCGTCAGTTGTTGTCGTTGTCATCACCATAATCACCACTCATTGTCATAGTCGTTGCCATCGTCATTATCGTCATCGGCCGCAGCAACCTCACTATCGTCGCCATTGCCGTCACCAATATCATCAACATCGTCTGAGCATTTCAGTGCTACAGGGGCAGAACATTTCAAACCTGAAACTAGCCGACTTTGAGGTAGATCTCTTGACGAGAGTGTAGACAGGCAGGCTAGAATGTGAATGGATAGCCAGGTGGCTTGAGGGACGCTTCCTTTATGAACAGTCAATCGTTGCCTCCGGTTTTCTAAACCCAACGTCAATGTCAACAAGTTAAATGACTGGTAATGAGGCTGTTATTCTTTCCTGGTACCTTTTCTTTCTCCCTCTCTCTCTCTCTCTCTCTCTCTCTCTCTCTCTCTCTCTCTCTCTCTATCTATCTATCTATCATCTATCTCTATGTCTCCTCTGTCCACCTTTTTTGTAGTATTTCCGTTCTCCCCCCCCCCCCCCCCCACCCCCACCTCCCCCCACCCCCCATTCTTTGTACTTTTCTTCCCTTTTTCTTCTTTCGTTTCTTCTGTCGTGTTTTTGCCTTTCTTTTTTTCTTTCTTTTTTTTTGGGGGGGAGTCTTTCTGTCATGTCTTCTTGTCGCATGTTCTCTTTTTTCGTTCTTTACTGTTTGTCTTTCTCTTGCTTATCCTTTCCTTCCGCTATCCTTTCCTCCCTTCATGCCTTTCTTTTCCTTTTGCCACCCTTCCCTGCCTTCCATTGTGGGTAAAGGGTGGAGATTTTTCAGATCTCCCACGTCAACATATGTGCAGACCTGCTAGTGCCTGAACCCTCCTTCGTGTGTATTTGCAAGCAGAAGATCAAAATTTTAATACGCACGTTAAAGATCCTGTAATCCATGTCTGAGTTTGGTGGGTTATGGAAACAAGAACATACCCAGCATGCACACCCCCGAAAGCGGAGCATTGCTACCTACATGGCGTGTTTTAAAACGGTCATACACGTAAAAAAGCCCACTCGTGTACACTCGAATGAACGTGGGATTTGCAGCCCACGAACGCAGCAGAAAAAGAAGAAGATTGGGTGTATCTGACGCTGTGTTCCACTGACCTGAAACGTGTCCCTGAATGGGACTTTCATTCACTCGAGACACTATCAGTCTGTCTGTTGTCCCCTTCCCCCGTTGCACTGTCTTCGCTTGGAGCCTTGCTTTGTCAGCTCAGCCACTGTGTTTGTGACTGGGGATTAGCGACCTGGTAGAGAATACTCTAAAGATCGGGGCGTTCAGGTGGGGGGACCGCTGGTTTAGTAGCTGTGTTTACACATGGTTTGTTCTTCCGAATAGGATTACTTGGGCAGTTGTTTATTCACGTGAAGGGTCGGGGTTGTTTGTCGTTATGTGGTGGGTTACTTGGGTAGTACTTTGTTCGCGTGAAGGGTCGGGGTTGTTTGTCGTTATGTGGTGGGTTGCTTGGGTAGTACTTTGTTCACGTGAAGGGTCGGGGTTGTTTGTCCTTATGCAGTGGGTTGCTTGGGTAGTACTTTGTTCACGTGAAGGGTCGGGGTTGTTTGTCGTTATGTGTTGGGTTGCTTGGGTAGTACTTTGTTCACGTGAAGGGTCGGGGTTGTTTGTCGTTATGTGTGGGTTACGTGGGTAGTACTTTGTTCGCGTGAAGGGTCGGGGTTGTTTGTCGTTATGCAGTGGGTTGCTTGGGTAGTACTTTGTTCACGTGAAGGGTCGGGGTTGTTTGTCGTTATGTGGTGGGTTGCTTGGGTAGTACTTTGTTTGCGTGAAGGGTCGGGGTTGTTTGTCGTTATGTAATGGGTTGCTAGGGTCGGGCTTTGTTCACCTGAAGGGTCGGGGTTGTTTGTCGTTATGCAGTGGGTTGCTTGGGTAGTACTTTGTTTGCAGGAAGGGTCGGGGTTGTTTGTCGTTATGTAATGGGTTGCTTGGGTAGTACTTTGTTTGCGTGAAGGGTCGGGGTTGTTTGTCGTTATGTGTGGGTTGCTTGGGTAGTACTTTGTTTGCGTGAAGGGTCGGGGTTGTTTGTCGTTATGTAATGGGTTGCTAGGGTCGGGCTTTGTTCACGTGAAGGGTCGGGGTTGTTTGTCGTAATGTGTGGATTACTTGGGTAGTACTTTGTTCGCGTGAAGGGTCGGGGTTGTTTGTCGTTATGCAGTGGGTTGCTTGGGTAGTACTTTGTTCGCGTGAAGGGTCGGGGTTGTTTGTCGTTATGTAGTGGGTTGCTTGGGTAGTACTTTGTTTGCGTGAAGGGTCGGGGTTGTTTGTCCTTATGCAGTGGGTTGCTTGGGTAGTACTTTGTTTGCGTGAAGGGTCGGGGTTGTTTGTCGTTATGCAGTGGGTTGCTTGGGTAGTACTTTGTTTGCGTGAAGGGTCGGGGTTGTTTGTCGTTATGTAATGGGTTGCTAGGGTAGTGCTTTGTTCGCGTGAAGGGTCGGGGTTGTTTGTCGTTATGTAATGGGTTGCTAGGGTCGGGCTTTGTTGTCTTATTGCTCTGTAGAGGGGATCGCTTGGGTAGTTGATCGCTCATGTGTAGTGTAGTGTCGGAGTTAGTTTTCTTTAGTGGGTTCCTTGGGTCGTACTTTTTTTTACGTAGAAGGTCGAGGTTTATTTGTTTTATTGTTTTGTAATAGGTCACTTGGGTAGCTGATTGTTCTCGTGTAGTGTAGGGTCAGGGTTTGTTGCTCTTTAGTGGTTTACTTGGGTAGTAGTTGTTCACGTGAAGGATGGGTGTTAATTGTTCTGTATGGGTCATTTGGGTAAGGGTTTTGTTCCCGTATAATGTAGGGTCGGGGTTTACTGTTCTCTAGGGGGGTCGCTTAGAAAGTTGTTTGTTCACGTGAAGGGTCGGGGGTTGTTGTTCTATAAGAGGGTCGCTTGAATAGATGTTTGTACACGTGAAGGGTCGGGGTTTGTTCAAAAAATAAGGTCGCTTGAGTAGATGTTTGTGCACGTGAAGGGTCGGGGGTTGTTGTTCTATAAGAGGGTCGCTTGAGTTGATGTTTGTGCACGTGAAGGGTCGGGGGTTGTTGTTCTATAAGAGGGTCGCTTGAGTTGATGTTTGTGCACGTGAAGGGTCGGGGTTTAGTTCTAAAATTTGCCGCCTGTTCAGTCACTGTTCACGTTCTCGACATTATGTACCCACATACACCCATGGATGAAGATGGACACACAGAAGAGAGAGGAGACTGGAGGGGGGGGGGGGGCGGGAGGGGCGTGAGGGGTGGTTAGGGGGTTGGATGAGCATGAGCGACCTGTGAGGTAAAAAGGGGTGCTGGAGGTTCAGCAAAGATACAGGAAGGGAAAGGTCTGGTCTGTTACCACCTGTCGTACGGGACTCACCTGGTATGAATGGTCAGTGGAGATAGACAGCATGGAGGTCTGAGGGTCAGGCTGACCACAGAAGATGAAGTAATGACTGAGGAGGGGGGCCTGGGAGAGGGGGGCGGGGAGGGGGGGGGGCGTAGGGGGGGGGTCAGCTGTTTGAGAGAGTCCGTGCTCTTGTTCACATAACTGTCAGATAGTTAAGTTAGCTGCGGGTGGGGCGGTCAGCCAGAGCAGTGGAGTGAATGTTCAGCCTCACATAGACCCTGAAGCGGTGCACGTGAGACCAGTGTTGGTGTTACTGGTGAACGTGGGTACCTGCATGCAGGTTAGGTGCTCTCTCTCTCTCTCTCTCTCTCTCTCTCTCTCTCTCATTTTGCTGTGAATTATCACAGCAAGCCAAGTGCGGTGTACAATAAATCACTTGATTCTTCGAGTCTTGAGTCTTAATTCTCTCTCTCTCTCTCTCTCTCTCTCTCTCTCTCTCTCTCTCTCTCTCTACGTATTTATCTGTCTGTATGTCTGTCCGTCTGTGTGTGTGTGTCTGTCTCTCTGTCTGTCTGTCTGTCTGTCTGTCTCTCTCTCTCTCTGTCTCTCTCTCTCTCTCTCTCTCTGTGTCTCTGTCTGTCTATGTATTTATCTCTGTCTATCTGTCTCTCTTGTGTCTTCCGCCCGCCTCTTTCTTTCTCTTTCACTTGGTTCAATTTGTGATAATCATTACCACTATTCCATATTCACGTACACGGTACACACAAGTAGATGAATCAACAGATGAACAGATATTAAATCAGTAGCTGAGTGGATGGACAAATATACTGCGCTAATAAGAATGTCGTGGTGGTGGGGCGGAGGAGGAGGGAGGAGGGGGGGTTGGGATAGGGGATGGGGGGGTGGGGAGGAGATGTTATGGCCAACCGCAGGCACACACTTGGTGCAGAAAGCGAGCTCACGTGAAAGCGCACCTGCCAGTCAGTGTTGGTTTCCTCTGCCGTAGTACCTACGTCATAGATGTTGATGGACACACTGTAGGGTGAGGGGGAAAGTCGGAGAAGGGAGGAGAGGGGATGGGCAGGGGAGATAAGCGGGGAGTGTGCGATCACAGAGGGATGGATGCTGGAGGTTTGAGAGGGGGCCGGGGGTTGGGGTGGGGGTGGGGGGTAAAAGGAAGGAAGAACGGGGTTCGGGGGTAGGGGCGGGAGGGTGGGGGGGTAAAAGGAAGGAAGAACGGGGTTCGGGGGTAGGGGCGGGAGGGGGGGGGTTAAAAGGAAGGAAGAACGGGGTTCGGGGGTAGGGGCGGGAGGGTGAGGGGGTAAAAGGAAGGAAGAACGGGGTTCGGGGGTAGGGGCGGGGGGGGGGGGGTAAAAGGAAGGAAGAACGGGGTTCGGGGGTAGGGGCGGGAGGGTGGGGGGGTAAAAGGAAGGAAGAACGGGGTTCGGGGGTAGGGGCGGGGGGGGGGGGGGTAAAAGGAAGGAAGAACGGGGTTCGGGGGTAGGGGCGGGGGGGGGGTAAAAGGAAGGAAGAACGGGGTTCGGGGGTAGGGGCGGGGGAGGGGGGGGGGTAAAAGGAAGGAAGAACGGGGTTCGGGGGTAGGGGCGGGGGGGGGGGGGTAAAAGGAAGGAAGAACGGGGTTCGGGGGTAGGGGCGGGGGGGCGGGGGGGGGGCGTAGATGGTTTGTTGTCGGGATGGGGGGAAGGAGGGGGGGAGGGGAACCAGCTTCTGAAAAGGTCCTGTCTGTTCCTACCCGTCAGATGCGGACAGGTCAGGGGGTTGTGGGGGGGCGGGGGGGGGGGGGAGATGGACTGTCGTTGTCATGACGGTTCAAGGAGTAGGACTGGACCGGTCACAGACAGAAGGAATATAAATTATGAGAGATGTTGTTGTGGTTCAGTGGAGAGTTTTGTCTTTTGTTTTGTGTGTGGGGGGGGGGGAGGGGGTTGTTTTTCTTGTTGTTGTTGTTTTTGTTTGTTTGTTTGGGTTTGGGGGGGGGGGGTGTTGTTGTTGTTGTTGTTGTTGTTGTTTTGTTTTGTTTTTCTTTTTAGCCAGCACTACTGCTGTGTTCCGATACAACAATCATGATGCCAGTGTCTTTCTCAAGTAAGTCTCTTGGCAGTCTCTGAATATGGTGATCTGTATTGCTGATTTTTGTTACCTTTCCTTTTTCCTTTATTGGTGTTGGTAATAATCGTTCTGTCGACCCCTGTGCGAAGGAGCCAGAGTGCATAACGTTAAACGCGTGTCTAATTATTATAATTATAGATACTTGTACGAACAACGCAGCCAAGTCAATAATCCTTTCGCGGATTTCCAGCTGACTCTGTTCTATGTACTGCTACTAAACAGAAAGAGAAACACACACACACACACACACACACACACAGATGGGGAGAGAGTGAGAGAGAAAAGGGGAGAGGAAGAGAGAGAAAGAGAAAAGGAGAGAGGGAGAGAGAAGAGAGAGAATAGGCGAGAGGGAGAGAGAGGAAAAAATGAGAGAGAGAGAGAGAGATGGGAGAGAGAAAAGGAGAGAGAGAGAGAGAGAGATTGGGGATAGAGAAGAGAGAGAAAAGGAGAGAGGGGGGGAGATAGAAGAGAGAGAAAAGGAGAGAGGGAGAGGCAAGGGAGGGAGCAGAGACCACGACTGAACGACAAAGCAGTCAACGACGGGGGAAGGAATGAACAAGAAGACTGACAAGGCCGATCAGTGAAGAACACATTTTAAAACTATTTCCATTTTATTTAGCTGTATCTTGAAGCCACACAAGACTGGAAGAGTGCCCAAGAGGAAAGACAAGAAGACTCTTCCAATTTAGACGGGTCTCAGAAATAGAGTAGGAAGGAACGAGAGCCAATATTTGTGAGACAGGGGAACACTAAGTGTGGAATGCGGCAGGTTGAACGGAGTATGCAGAGGCCATGCAAGGTGCACGAGTGTGTATGTATGTATGATAGTCAGTCGTGTTCGACAATGACCATCAGAACAGCAGAGGAGGAAACTTCTGTCCCGATTATCTGTGCTAGAATTTGATTATAGCGGAGAGTGTCTTGCCACAAGTTACATCCCGGCCCACTCTCTCGGCCAAGAGGCTTTTAGAACAGCCGGCGTTGGGATGGTTCCCAAAGGCAAACTAGCCCCCCAAGGCAGCAGCACAAAGAGCCAGTGCAGTTTTGCCTCCTGGTTTTAGAGTCATGACTCAGCTGTTAATGGTTTTCCATTGCAATGGAAAAACCATAGATGATACAGCTCTTAGTTTGTTGTTGGGATAACTGTAAACTTTTGTCGATTATACGAACAGGGGGAATCACTGAGCAAATTAAAAGGACGACGGTCATCGCACAGTATTTTTATTCTGATCCGATTTGGGTTTGTTTTGGGGTTTGGTTTTTTTTTTTGTTTGTTTTTTCTGAAGATGACATACCAGTAGGAGTAGCGGAGCTCAGTTTACATCAGTATCCTTTTTAAAAATAAAAATTTAAAAAAAACCCGTTGCATGTTAAATTTTTGATTTAATTAAGCTTGTTCATGATATATACTAGAGCAAACTTTTTTGTACGATGTATCGTTTCTGACCCTACAGAAAATAACATTAAAGCAAATCTAAATCACCGCTGTTATTCTTTGTAAATACGACGAGTGGTTTTTGTTTTGGGTTGTTGTTGGTGGTGGTCATGGTGGTGGTGGTGGTGGTGTGTGTGTGTGTGAAAAATCCAAGCCTAGCGCCACCTTAACAAACAATAAATAGTGGTAACTCTCTCCATACACAAGGTACACAACTTCAAAAATCAGTGCTGCTTATTTTATTCACCTGTGTGCTAACTAAATGGGTAGCATAAGCAGCATTGACTTGAAGTCGTGTACCTTGTGTATGGAGAGAGTTACCACTATTTATTGTTTGTTAATCGTTTACTCTCCTGGAGCCAGTTGTATTGCTTGGACAGAAGAGCCTAGCATGGTCGTAACCCGCTACTAACTGTGTATTGTATGGAACTGACCAATGGCGTAGTTCCGTCAACGTAGGCACGTGTAACTGTCAAAAAATTAGAACCAAGCAATGAAACTGGCACCTGGCCTCAATACACTTTGATAGAGCGGACAAGCAGCTGACCTCGTATGTAGTGTAGGCTCCACCTTAGCACACTCCCAAGAACCTGGTTCTCAAACATGACTTTGCGTCCAACTTTCAGGAAGTTTTAGTTTAAAATGGTATGACCATGTAGATGTTGACAGATTGATTATTTGTTTATTATCGTTTTTGTTTCATTTTATTTCATTTTTCTTTTTGTTCCTTTTTCTTTTCTTTTTTCTTTTTTTTTTTCTTTTTCTTTTTAAATTTCATCCTGTTCTGTTCTATTCTATATATCTGCTTTTTCTGTTTGTGAAGTTATGGTGTAATGAAGTTTTCAGCTTGTCTGTTTTACGAGATTTAGTAAACTCCTGTTCATTTGTTCATTGTTCCGACTAACACTCATTCCAGAAATAGGTCACGTTTGAATTCGATAAGTGCATTTGCTCAGTGACACATTTATGCGGAGATGACTCGTACTTTCGACTTGCGTGTTCCCATTCTTGTCCACTTTTCCCATTTCATGGTTGGTAAGGAATGAATATAACTGTCCAAGGAGGATGGATGGGGGCAGTTCACATGTAACTTATTATAAAACTCATGCAAAAGTCGCTCAGGCATATGATGTTACGAACACGAAGCAAATCACACAAGCCACACGCTCGTGTGCTCGCGCATAGCACGCACACACACACACACAAACACACACACGCAAACACACACACAACACACACTAGCAAGCGCACACGCACATCGCGACAGAGAGAGATAACGTAACAAAAAGTGTGTGTGTGTGTGTGTGTGTGTGTGTGTTTGGCATTTCTGTAAATAACCATCCTGCTGAGAGCTGCGCTATATGAATGGCATCTTTTAACGTCTTTTATCACGTTACTGATGTCAAAATGTCTGAAAACGTGACGCGAGTATTTGGCCGCATTCTGCATGTATCTTATCGTATTATATTTCAGTGTACTTACTTTTTTGTTGATCTCGTCAACATTATTTTATTTCATTTTATTTTATCAACATCAACATGATTTATACAAACTTTGAGAAGGATCTAAAGGCCTAACCAGCGAGTTGGGTTTATATGAAGATCGGGAGTCTGCTCCGTTTTTTCAAAATAGGTGTGGTGAAGCGTATATGGATGAGTTCACGCGCTTTGACAAATGCTAGAATTTGAAGCTTACCGTATTCACGATTATCCTTTAAAACATTCCAACATATCATATATGAGAGACTATTTCAACCTGTATAAAGGTCTCCGCATTCCGCTCTTTCAAGTCTGGCCTTAAAACTTACCTCTTCCCAAGATAGCCTCCCTTCACTGCCTCTTCCTTGTCTTCAGTTTCTCCAATCATGCGTGTGAATGACGTGCGAAAGCGCGTTTATTTGTCATTGCACAAGATTAAGCGCTATATAAATACTAATTATTGTAATATCATTATCATTATCATTGCTGCGATTATGTTAACAGTATGTTAACAGATATGGATAGATTGGTTTCACTGTTAACGCCTCTATTTGCTGAACAACCACCGAGGTGTGCGCACGTTTACTATAACCGCAGATGATATGATACCTTTGTATTTAAAAAAAAAAAGAGGTTTTTTTTGTGCGTTTGCAAACATAGTTTTCCGATACACAACACCAAAGTGCTTTTGGACGGTAAATATGTTTCTTCAAGTTGTTTTTGTGAGTTTGCAAACATAATTTTCCGATACACAACATTAAAGGGCTTTTAGACGGTAAATATGTTTCTTAAAGTCAAAAGCCTTCTCGGCAGTCAAATAAGATATGAAAATATTTTGATTTTATGTAAATGATAAAGTCATCTTTGTTCAGCACTATATTTGATGTACCAGTCTTGCAATAACATGTATCCAATCATAATAATTCTGCCGGTTTCGGTGATTGTGTTCTGGGTTTTTTTCGGATTTTCAAGAAGGGAAGATTGAAAGACGTGTCGTAGTCACGAATTCTTTGGTTAATCTTTTTGAACCAGGAAAAAAAAAAAAGATTGGATCTTTTCGTTGAGAAGCCAGCATCTACAATTGTCACCAAAAAAAAGGCAAGGACCACTTGTGAAGTTACACAGGTGTTGTTTTTTTCTTGGGGGCATCAGTGGTGAGATGATGCGGACATTTCATCAAAGAGCGGTGATTGCAGCCAATATAGCCCAGTGAGCACCGCTCACACCCAAAGGTGCTACCTTCATGACAATGGAAAACCACAACTGTCCTTTATAAACCACTATGTAACTGTCATTTTGGCTGAAAAAATTTTTTTTTTTTTCAAACGCAGTTTTCGAGCGTTACACGATACACATGTACCCGAAACAGCTGTTTGCCATTAATTGTATATATGTCAGTGGTAGGTAGACCATAACAATTATGCACAGTGCGTGATATAATATCATCTCTCGTTTGTTTAGCACATTTCATGAAAACATTTTATGAAGCGGTGCGAAACCTTTTTGTGGTCTATACACAGACACACCTGTATAAACTGTTCTTCTCTGAAGCATCGTCTTCATCTTCCTCATTCGTCTTCCCTTGTGAGTTTCAACTCCGTCCATGCGTTTCTCAGTTTTACTTTTTCTAAACTGGGAATGGGGTTTTGACCGTTTAGGCTTCGCATTGTATGCAGATATACTCTTCTTCTTTTTTTTCGGAGGATGAGTACATTCTAGGTGCGTTTGTTTTTTTTTTTTCCAATGGAATGCTGGCGTGGATTCGATGATTTCTGAACGTGCGGGTTTATCCACAAGGTGAAGGCTGGAATTTATCTATTTTTAATGTTTATCATTAATTATCATCCGGTTTGTCTACAGTGTTTGTCCTCTGTATATACAATTTTCAATATGTTTTCAAGAGTACATAAATATTTTGGAGCCTTCCCTTATCAGCTATCTAACTTTATGAAATCCGAGTAGTATTTC
>NC_134877.1:46381643-46394143 GCF_041734735.1 Babylonia areolata
ACCCCACTCTGTCGGCCTCAGAATTTCGGGTCCAGTGGCAAGAAAAGATCCTCGTGTCACGTCTGGGGACGTCTCTGGCTGCAGAGGATGGCCGTGTGGTCTTCGGTGCTCTGTCTGTGTCTTTGCCCTTCGCACTCCACAGTCCCTCGCTGCATCGCCTCCTCAGCCGCTTGATCCTGAAGTTTTCCCCCTGCAGTAGTCTGTGCATGTTTGGATGAGAACGTCCATAGATCTTTGAAATCAGAGTTAGTTTGGATGAGAAAGTCCATAGCACTTTGAGATCAGAGTTATCCTTCACCTAGAATGGTTGTCTTCCCAGGCTGACGAGTCAGTCCCATCTGCCCGAATTCAGCAACACGATTTTACTGAGGCGCCAGTGGCCCGCCTTTGCTCCTTCTGTCAGTGAACGCGAATCCGACGGGCCACACGTGGAGGCACAGGAGCGGGACGTGGGTTGTCAGAGGCTGAGACATGCCATCGGGAGCAGTTCAGTTCAGTTCAGTTTCTCAACGGGGCGTCACAGCGTTCGGACAAATCCATATACGCTACACCATATCTGCGAAGCAGATGCCTGACCAGCAGTGTAACCAAACGCGCTTAGTCAGGGCTTGACATAAAACTATGGAACGCTTCACGAATTTGTGTGTCATCCTTGCGCATTTTATAGACATTGGGAGCTCACCCCCATTTTATGGGCAGTTGGAGTTTATCCTCATTTATAGAGGCAGTGGGAACGTATCCGTACGTATACGTCCCTCGATTATCTACAGTACACACACACACACACACACACACACACACACACACACACACACATATATATATATATATATATATATATATATAACTTATTACTGAATGCCTAAAACAATAAAAGTATGAAGAAAAACGACAACATTACAAATTCATAATCTCCCATCTAATCTAAACACCCGCGACTGAAAGACACCCACCTTTGTGTTAGGAAAGGCCACTGACGCGTCGTGCCATCCCCCTGGCTGGCAAAGCAAAAACAACCTTCAGACGCACATGGGTCGCCATACACAGCGGCAAGCAACTCTTCCTCTTTCCCCTCCACGGCACAACACAAACAACAACGGCTCCACCACCACCACCACCACCACCACCACCACCATAGCAGCGTCCAACAATTCCCCCACTCTCTTCCTTCTCGTCCTCTTCCTCCTCTACCTCCTCCTCCTCTTCTTCCTCTTTCTCTTCCTCCTCCTCTTCCTCCGAGAGACCTGTGTGTCAGGTGTTTCGTGTTTCGCCCTTTGCCGCCAGGGCAAACAAGACCCTCCACGCGGCTAAATCAGGATTATGTTCGCACCTTTCGAGCGAAACGAGCCCCCTCACCGAAGGCGCCGAGGCGCGAAGGCGAATATTTACTGGCAGAAACCGGCTTCCAATTGTTTCGTGCGTTCCGTCGGAGAGAGGGGGGGCGGGGGTGAGGGTACCGGTGCTAGAGTTTACCTGCCATCGGACGGTGTTCTCTGTGAAAGACTGCATGGACGGGACGTGGGTGGGGGGTGTAGGGAGGGGGGCGGGGGGGCACGGTTGGGTGAGATGGGAGACAGGGGGCTTGGGGGGTGGGTGGGTGTATATACACGAAAGACGACTGGGGAAGAGAAGGGTGTGTGGTGAGAGAAGGTGGCGAGGGGGTGGGGGTGGGGGGATTCTGAGGGGGTGGAGGATAAAGGAGGCGGGTTGTTCGGGGCGGGTGTTCCAGACATAGAGAAAGACAGAGGAGAGGAGAAAGAAAGGGGAAAATGGCGGTGGGTTTGGAAGGAGAAAATGGAGATCGCTTATTAATTAGAACTATGACTTCTTGTTGAATGGTTTTCTTTTCTTTCTTTTTTTCTCAAGTCAGCTTTTACTGCTACATGAGAGGAGAGGTGTGTGTGTGTGTGTGGGGGGGGGGGTGGAGGGAAGAGAGAGAGGAGAACTCTGAAACTCAGAAATAGTTTACTGTACATCGTCCTTGGGCCACAATACATAAGGACTAGGACTGAGAAGGGGTCAAAACACAGCTTCTTCACGTGCATCCTGCATGCAGAATCACGGCTCAGTCGCCGGTATTCTCTCCCCCTCCACTAGACCTTGTGTGGTGGTCTGGACGCTAGTCATTCGGGTGAGACGATAAACCGAGGTTCCGTGCGCAGCATGCAATTAGCGCACGTAAAAGAACCCACGGCAACAAAAGTGTTGTCCCTGGAAAAATTCTGTAGAAAAATCCACTTCGATAGGAGAAACAAAAAAAAATTGCAGGCCGGAAAAAGTACAAAAAAAATGGGTGGCGCTCTCAGTGTAGCGACGCGCTCTCCCTGAGGTGAACAGCGCGAATTTCACACAGAGAAATCTGTTGTGACAAAAAAAAGAGTAATACAGTTCTTGATTTATATCTGAAACGGTGCACTTTCAAGTAAAAAAAAAAAAGCCAAACCTAAATCTTGTTGATATTTTAACTGTCGATCCATGTTCATTTGCAAATGACATATAAGACGTTGATATAAAAACTATTGCATTCATACATACATAGATGTTCTCTGTCTCCCTCCTTCGCCGCCTCTTTTCCTCCCTCTCCCTCTCCGTCCATTCATCTATACATATGTGCAAGCATGCTCTTCATCCTTCTCTCCATCTCTCCCCGCCCCACTCCTCTCTCTCTCTCTCTCTCTCTCTCTCTCTCTCTCTCTGTGTTATTTTCCTTTTTAATCTTAACAATATGTTGTATTTTAACATTTTGTTGTTGTTGTTGTTTGTCGTTTATTTTGTTTTTTACTCCTAGCAATGTGTCCATTTCTCTGTAAACCGCCGTTATTCTTTTGTTTATACATTGTCCCCCTTGCCAAATGTTTTACAGACAAGAGTTTACAGACCAATACAGACGGGAAAAAAAAAACCCATCGGAGTCTGGATACTGATCGTGCAGTTTCAGTTTCAGTTTCAGTTGCTCAAGGAGGCGTCACTGCGTTCGGACAAACCATATACGCTACACCACATCTGCCAAGCACATGCCTGACCAGCAGCGTAACCCAACGCGCTTAGTCAGGCCTTGAGAAAAAAACAACAACAACAAAAACAACAACAAAAAACAAAAAAAAAACGGGGGAGTAAATAATAGATAAGCTTACATAAATAAATAAATAAATAAATGAATAATAATTATAATATAGAAAAAGGTAGTAGTAATAATAATACTAATACTAATAAAATGATTAAAAAAAATTAAAAAAAATAAAAAATAAAATAAAAATAAATAGATAGATAAATAAATAAATAAATAAATAAGACAACAATGGTGATAAATAAGCGGTGATCGTGCAGAGATCATAAATAAGCGGTGATCGTGCAGAGAGGATGAAGCGAGGAGGGCGCGGCGAACAAACACAAAGTGAAACAAAGAACGGGGTGAGTTGGTGGGGTTGGGTGGGGTGGAGTGAGGGGATGAAGAAAAGGTAGAGGAAGGCGGGTACGGGTACGGGTGGAAGACACAGAGACCAACGGAGGATGGAATGAAAACTTCGAAAACCAGAAAAGAAGAAAAAAAAATTGACACAAAATAAAAACCCTTGACATTTCGTGGTTTATCATCTTTAAAACGAGTTTTTAATGCAAGAGCTAAGAATAACTGCTTTTTGCGAAACCGAATATTTGAAATACATTTTGGTTGTTTTGTTGGTGGTGGTGTGGTGGTGGTGGTGGTGGTGGTGTGGTGGTGGTGGTGGTGTGGTGGTGGTGTGGTGGTGGTGGTGGTGGTGGTGTGGTGGTGGTGGTGGTGTGGTGGTGGTGTGGTGGTGGTGGTGTGGTGGTGGTGGTGGTGGTGTGGTGGTGGTGGTGGTGTGGTGGTGGTGTGGTGGTGGTGGTGTGGTGGTGGTGTGGTGGTGTGGTGGTGGTGGTGTGGTGGTGGTGGTGGTGGTGTGGTGGTGGTGTGGTGTGGTGGTGGTGTGGTGGTGGTGGTGTGGTGGTGGTGGTGGTGGTGGTACGAGGAGTGGAGGGGTGGGGTGTTAGAAAGGTATTAGGGTGCTGGAGAAGGGAGGGAGGACGGGGGAGGAGGAGCGAGGGGGGTTCTTTTACGAGCGCTAGCTGCATGCTTGCGCACGAGACCTCGGTTTATCATCTAATCCGAATGACAAGCGTCCAGACCACCCCTCAACTTAATTAAGGCCTTGTGGAGGAGGAGAAATTGCTGACGAGTGTGGTGGGATTAGAACCTGTGCGCTCAGATTCTCTCGTTTCCTTGGTGGATGCGTTACCACAAGGCCACCATCTGCTTGGACAACCAGACTATATACCCAGCCCGTGGGTGTGTGTGTGTGTGGGTGGGGGGGGGGGGGGGGTTCTTCCAGTTTATATAGTACACCCCCCATACACCCTGTGCTAGAACTTACTGTGGCCTTCTCTGGTTCTAGTCCCCCCCCCCCCTCCCTTTTCCTTTTTCCCATCCACATCTTTCTTATTTTCTTTTCTACCTTGCTGTTACATTCACCTGCATGGTTTCTTGTTTTGTTTTGTTTTTTGTTTTTTGTTGTTGTTTTTTTACTAGAAAGCCATGAATGGTTTGTTTTTTCATTCATTTACCGGTCTCGACAATTGGGCATTTACCGTTGTGCTGTATTCCTCTGTGTGTGTGTGTGTGTGTGTGTGTGTGTGTGTGTGTGTGTGTGTGTGTGTGTGTGTGTGTGTGTGTGTGTGTGTGTGTGTGTGTGTGCGTGTGTGTGTGTGATGTATAATTGTGTTTAGGTTAATTTCTTGGATCATACAGCGAAAATAAAATCGACGGAATTGTCAATGTCAGAGATAATGTCCTACCTTAGGTGATTTAATGTACATGAACATGACTGCACTTGTGTTCACTTCTTTCTTTTCCACAGGATTCTGGTTGTGGTTCTGTGGGATCGATGTTTCATTTTTCAGTGCTGATAATTATGTGATCGGCTGGGCCCTAGGCAACAAAAGACATGAAACAAAGACAACAACAAGACTGGATAGACAAAACACTTTCCTTTTGAACAGTCAACGCTGATATTCAGTAGAATTCTTCTTCATCGGCATACAATGACTGCAAAGACAGACAAGCCATGCACAAATTTACTTCAGATTAATACGTGACGCACACATTTACTTCAGTTTGATACGTGACGCACAAATTTACTTCAGTTTGATACGTGACGCACACATTTACTTCAGTTTAATACGTGACGCGTGGAATATAATCATCGTCAGCCTACAATGCACGCAAAGAAGTGAAGATGGACAGGCCATGTAAGCTAACTTCCTTTTAATGCTTGATGTGGTTACTACAGAACCGTTCGGGGAAAGGTGGTATGTCTAAGGTTCGTGCTTCCTTTTTTGAGGAAGTACCTGGGTTTGTTCCAATGTGCCTTTCATTTACCTGTATGCTAGATGAATCGGTAGCGTAAGCAGCATTGGCTTGAAATTGTGTACCTTGTGTATGGAGAGAGCTGCCACCCTTTGTTGCTTATTATCATAGATTGTTGTTAATCAAAAAGCACACACACACACACACACACACACACACACACACATAGACCTTGCATCAAACGAGTTTCATGTCCTTCTGCTTCAGTCTTTAAATGTCAAAAAGAATACCCTCCCTAAACTGAAGCAGTTCTATTACCCACCAGTCGTTGATCAAGAACGACCTGACGCAAAGATCAACACTGCTATTTATATCCGTATCAGACTACAGTCGCCCGTTCCCAAAAATGTAGAAAATATTTCGTCATGTGCCGCCACTATCAAGTTTTCTGATTCAGTTATTGTCAATTGTGTATCGGTCTACTTACCCAAAGGAGCAGACAATGATAACACTGACTGGTTGAAAACCGTCAAAGATCAAAGTGAAAAGTGGATAATTGTTGATGATTTTAATGCTCACTCACCTTTTTGGGAAAACGATTGTACTGTAGTGACCAGTAACAGGCTTGTAGAAAATATAGTGGATTCATCTCTAAGATTACTTAACGATGGCTCATGTACTAGAATTCCTGACGTACCCACTCATCGACCAACAGCTATAGATTTAACATTGACTTCACCCAACTTATCATGCTCATGGAAAACTCGTGACGATACATTAGGAAGTGACCATGTTCCAATATCCATCACGATTAACGAAAAAATTCAATTAGAAAATACTATCCCGGATGCAATCCCAAAGTACAACTACAAAAAAAGCAGACTGGGTCACTTTCGCAAATATTCTAAATGATCTAGATCTAACAGTATCTAACGAAGATAATATTGACAAAATATACAACAAATTTTGTAACAATATTTTAAATACTGCCAATGAATCTATTCCTAAAATGAATACATGCAGTGTTAAAAACCGTAATCACTTAGGCAATGTATGGTGGACTACAGACTGACGGAGCAGTCAATAAGAAAAAGCATACATTTAGAATATATAGAAGAAAAGCATCGACTCAGAACCACAAGGCTATGAACCACGCCAAATTAAAAAGTAATAGAGTAATAGAACAAGCCAAGAAAACATACTGGACAATATTTTGTAACACCGAAGTCTCAGACTATAGAGATACTAAAAAAAGTGTGGGATCAATTAAATGTCATGAAGAATGGGATAAAACTTCCAGAATATCCTGTCACTTTAGGAAACAACAAATTCCCTTCAACATCAGAAAAAGCTGAAGCATTTGTCAATTTGTTTTCTGAAGTAAGCAGACTAGATGGACTACCACAGGTACAGAAAGCACTCAGAGAAAAAGAAGAAAAATCTTAAATTTATGACGATCCTGCTCCTGATAATCAACGTTACGTTAATGCTCCTCTAACACATCAAGAAATGAAAGATGCAGTCTATTCCATTTCAAATAAGAAAACATCGGTAGGAATTGATGCAATTTCTAAAGAAATGATTAAGCATCTACCAGATAAATGGATGAACATTCTTCTTAATATATTCCAACGATGTTGGGACACTGATGTTCTCCCTAAAATCTGGAAGGAATCAATAATAGTTCCAATCCACAAACAAGGCAAACCAAAAACACACATCGGCATTTACAGACCTATAGCACTCACTTCTAATGTCTGTAAGTTGCTAGAAAAAAATATTATTAAACAGACTCGTATACTACTGTGAAAAGAATAATGTCATCCCTGTAAATCAAGCAGGTTTAAAAAAAAAAAAAAAAAAAAAAAAAAGAAGATCCACAATTGATCATTTAGTGAAATTAACCACTCAGGTTAAGCACCAATTTGCGAGACGAAAATGTCTGCTTGCAACTTTTTTCGACATTACTAAAGCCTATGACCAAGTGTGGCATTCACGTCTAATGTTAAAACTGAAGACGATTGGATTATCGGGACATATGTATAACTTTATAAAAGACTTCTTAGAAAACAGAAAAATTCAGGCTTAAATTTGGGAATACGTATTCATCTACACGAACATTGCAGACAGGTATTCCTCAGGGCTCTGTAATTGCTCAAATATTGTTCAACATTCTAATGAATGAGCTACCAAAAAATTAGCAAAGAATGTTGTAATGGTTCAATACGCTTACGATATATGCATGTGGATGAAAGTTACAATCAAAAAGAATACGCCTGCCCGATATATGAATTACACAAAAAAGCTATATCAAAATGAATTAAACACAGTAGCAAATTATATGAGCGAGAATGGTATGCAAATATCAACCGAAAAAACACACTTGATGCTTTTTAATAATGGATCAAGTCCAACAACATTGCCTTCCTTTAAGATTTACGATAAGACCCTGGAATATAAAAAAAAAAAGTAGTTAAATTCCTTGGAGTACACCTTACATCAAAATTAACTTGGAATCATCATATCGATTACATTTTAACAAGGGCCGGGAAAACATTAAACTTCTTGAAAATAGTATGCAAACAACCGTGGAGCCAGGACATATTCATTCTACTACACCTTTGCACATCGCTTGTTCGGTCAAAACTGATATATGCACAAGACGTATACTTCAGTGCACCGAAATATTTATTGAAAAAAATTCAAAGCAAAGACTGCAGAGCATATAAACTGGCACTTGGCTTACCAGTCCATGCTTCCAGTAAGAAAACGTACAGTGCAGCGGGAGTATTACCATTAGAGGATCAAAGGGAACTTGCGTGTAGTAAATTTGTCTTGAGAAGTTTAACGGACGAAAATGATTTGGAATCAGAAATAACTCTCAAATCTGACCGCGATTTTCCAATGAGATCTAGATCTAAGCTTATATCCTCTCATACCACACTGGGAACATACACGTCAAGCATTTTAACAAATTCCGGCGTGAATAAAACCCCATATTTTTGCTAAAAGGTCTGTAGTATCACCTACACCTGTATGGGAACTTCAAAGAGCCCAATTTGATATCGATCACACTGATCTGACCAAAGATGACAACATAAATTTACTTACATCGCATGTACGAATCCATTTGGAAGAGAAATACCTTAATCATCTGTGAGCGTATCGTTGTGCCGCCGACCCGTTGTGCCGCCGACCCGTTTAGGGATTGTCTTTTGTCACAAGAGAGAGAGAGAGAGAGAGAGAGAGAGAGAGATTGTTTGACAATGGGTCTGCGGTAATATGATTTTATTCCCTTTCGGTACCAGGGCATTTTACATTTGCAGTACATTGGAAGATTGTTTCCGCCATTTCCTTGTTTTGGGCTATAGATACTAGTGGAGAAATGATCTGTACAAGAAACTTTCCTTTAAAATTCGTTTCTAGCACACTTTTTTCTTTTTGCTTGTTATTGGTTTTGTTTCTCATTAAAAATGTAGAAAATTGAAAGTATTACATTTGTCCTGAATACATATTTTTTATCATTTAGTTTGCATTTGCACGAGCCCGCCTCTAAATGGCGAGTTTTAGTGTCATTCAGTGTTTACATCATAATATACGTCATTTGTGAAAACTGCTACTGTCATATATCACTTTTCACGCGCATGTGATGAAAAGCGAAAGGGAATAAAGCAGGATAGCGGCATAGCGGGACGGCGGCATAACGGGTCGGCGGCATAACGGGTACCCCCCAAATCCATCTAAAGATATTTACAGACGGCTCTGTTGTAAATGACAGAGCTGGTGCTGCTTTCGTTATTCCAGACCTTAACTTTCAAAACGCATTTCAACTGGGAGAGAATAAGTCCATCTTCACAGCTGAACTCATAGCAATTCTAATGGCGTTAAATTTCATGATATCCTTTCCGAAAAATATATTTCAGATTCTATTTTGTGTTGATTCTAAACAGTTCTTCACGCTATTGAACAAATAAAAGAAACGGTTAGGTATGAACTCATTATTGAAATTAACCATTTGATTCACGAACTCTTACTAAGAAGCTCTCATATAACCTTTTGCTGGATTCCTTCTCATTGCAGTTTTTACTATAATGAAAAAGTTGACATTTTGGCTAAAAAAGGAGCTAGAAGCTCCACGAAGGAGTTAGATTTAAATATTTCGCTTTCACTACAGGAATATTACACCATGGTAGAAAAAGTCGAATGGTCAAAATTTCAGTTTGAGGAAAAACACACTGATGACTTGGAGTTACATAAGAACATACAGAAAATGTATGGTTTCATGGGAAAACATTACCATAATGATTAGAGGCAAATCATTTCTCTAATCTGCAGATGGAAAATGAATTGTTTTAGGACAAAATATGTCAGTAATGTTTCTTGCATCTGTGGTGCTCACATAACAGCCGATCATGTACCAACTTGCGATATGTTAGTCTTAAATCCCTGAACTGAAATCATCTTCAGTGTTGATGATCTTCAGCAGTCCATTGCTAATGTATGACTTTTTCAACTCCTTGTTAAATAGTCCAGTTGTTTCGCTGTTATAGTTGTTAGTTTTTCATTAGCAATATATTATATATTGTTATGGGTTTTTTGTTGTTGTTGTTGTTTTGTTTGTTTGTTTTTTGTTGTTGTTGTTTTTGTTTGTTTGTTTGTTTGTTTGTTTTTTAACAAAACTTAAATCAATCATTTTCTATATGTAACACACACACACGCACACACACACACACACACACACACACACACACACACACACACACATTCACTTACTCGCATGCGTACACAGTAATACCCCCCCACCACCACCACCACCACCACCCCACCCCCCGCCCCCCTCTCCCACTCGATTTTTTTCCTACCCTCGTCTAATATCACTTACAGTGAAAAGACTTTAAACTAAAGAACGAACACACACACACACACACACACACACACACACACACCAAAGTCTAAGAAAAGGATGAACTGGAATGGGGGTCAGTGGGACACTTGTCATATAAAACAAATTCTTTTTGAAGCACTAACATGGCTCAAATTAACGTTACAGTAGTTTTTCTTATGATTTCTTCCCTGCAACGCACAAATAACAATAACACGTCTTATGGTGCACTGCGATTTTAGAAGCACATACATTCTTTTTTTCTTTTTTTTATTACAGAAGCCATTGCAAGTAAAAGCTCGGATAACATGAATGTGGATAGGAATTTGATTAAGGAGTGTCATGTGCGAAGCAGGTCATGTTGGAATTGTGTCACAGATAACAAGTTTGCGCTGACAACGCTATCACAAGTATAGGTAAGTGAAGTTGTGTGGGGTTTTTTATGCGCTTCAAAATAAATGATGTCAAAGGTGCTGAGGTAGAGAGATGTGAAAATTGAAATAAAATGAATATAGAAACGTCACGAGTTACTCTATGACTATATCATTATCTATGAGAATGCTTGTGCCTGTGTGTGTTTGTCTGTGTGTCTGTACCTGTATGTGTCTGTATGTGTCTGTGTGTGTCTGTGTGTGCTTGTCTGTGTGTGCCTATCTGCGTATAGCTTAAGAGCTTGACAGCAGGATTTGGAAATATGAAACTTCGTGTTATGCGCACTTACCCTGAAAACTCACTTGTCGTAACCAATTACACGATCGAAACTGTGAAACGAGTGTGTGTATGTGAGTGTGTGTGTGTGTGTGTGTGTGTGTGTGTGTGTGCGTGCGTGCGTGCGTGCGTGCGTGCGTGCGTGCGTGCGCGCGCGCACACAAAATACAAATGCAAAATACAAATAATACACACAAAAAAACTGTAAAAATGTACAACTGCAATGTTACTTCCAAAAATTTTGCAAAAGTATACCTATGTATATTGTGCTTGCTTGAATACTAAATCACCTGGTATGCTCAATAGTTGCTAGTGTGTGTGTGTGTGTGTGTGTGTGTGTGTGTGTGTGTGTGTGTGTGTGTGTGTGTGTGTGTGTGTGTGTGTGTGTGTTCGTAAAAGACAGAGAGAGAGAGAAACTCACAGACCCAATTGGTTTATTGCACACCGCATTTGGCTTCCTGTGATAATTCACAGCAAAATGAAAGCCAGACAATTATCACAATTATCATGGTTTCACACGAACACCTAAAAGAAAAACTTTATCTTTTTGATGGTTTGCTTTACTGATCTTCTGAGTCGTCGAAGTGTCGAATATCAATTAACCTGGTTTTCGGAGAAATGGGTCAAATGGAGCAAAATTTCTGACCTGAAATGCTTTTGTATTTCACATGGTGTGTGTGTGTGTGTGTGTGTGTGTGTGTGTGTGTGTGTGTGTGTGTGTGTGTGTGTGTGAGGGAGGGAGAGATGGGTATGACGTCTATTCACTCCGAGTGATATTACACGTGTCATGTGTGTTTGTGAGTGTTGTGTTGTGCGCGTGTGTGTGTGTGTGTTTGCGCGCGCGCGTGTGTGTGTGGTGTGTGTGTGTGTGATATGGGGGTGGGGATGAAGGATAAAGGGGGATATACTGAAAAAAGGATAAACTAAAACAACGAAATCAACAATTTGTAAATGTCTGTGTAACAGTAATTGACAACATAAAGACCAATAAAAAAAATCAAATTCAAAATCGAAAGGTCGCATCATAGAAATACTCCTATTAGACGATATAACAGGCAATTTCAATCAAAAGTAATTGGACATTATTTTTTTATGTTTTGTTCTGAAAATGTTCTAACTTCACATGACTTTGGAAGTAACCTGACAATCATTTGACACTGAAACACAAACACAATAAACGTTTTTGCTGAACTTTGTCTTGAATGCGTTCAGTTTTATTCGAGACACCAAAGAGGTTACCAGTCTATGACAGAACGATGGGAAATCCATCATTTTGTATCGTGTAATTTCGGTTGTAAACCCGTTTTCTTGTATGTATGAAATCCTGTCGTCAGCACCAGCTTGTTATCTGCTCCATATTGAAGACTCGAGAATTCTGCAACATCCTTTAAACTGATTGCTAGATAACTATTTCAAAAGTATTCTATATTCTCTGTGCACCATGTTTTTTGCTGCACTGTCGGCCATTTATTATTATTATTATTTTTATATAGCACTGAATCTTGTGCGGAGACAGATCAAAGCGCTTTCGCACCAGTCATTCACACGCATGCATAACTCTAAAACCGGAAAAAACTGAAGACAAGG
>NC_134877.1:46409143-46411643 GCF_041734735.1 Babylonia areolata
GAAACACAACATAAATGATGATAGTATTTTTCTGGTATTAAACCTCAGGATAGATCAGACTACGTTGCTCATCTTTGCAACATTACTTACGTTTAACCAAATTGTCTTGGCTGCATGAAATAAATTACACAGAAAGCCTCTTCCGGCAAGAACAAGAGAGGCAAGGCCTTCAAGACTCACTTGTGATACACTTTTTTTTTTTTTAATCTAATCGTTAAAATGTGTTTTGTATTTGTTATTATAAAGCTTCGGGTTAAAAGAAAAAGAAAAGTCAATCCTAACTGCAGATTCGAACCCCGTGTGTTCGGGTGAGAAGAATTACACTATCGGGGATCCTTAACTGACGTTCAAAAATATAACCTTTAAACAGGCTTTTTTTAAAGGGCGATAAATCGATTGCGGTATTCGCAGTGAGAACGCTGTTTAAATCATATTATTCTGGTGTATCTTGGGCATTCAAAAAATCTTTAAGAGCAATCAAAAATTCTTTTTAAGTCCATGGTAAAGGAGACATGGCTATCGCCGCAATCACACTGCAACATTTAGCCGTTTTCTCTGGATCTAGATAGATGTACAAGTTTAGTTACACCCGGTTGACACGGTCGATTCAATTTCTCTTTTATGTTCATTTTAGTTTTATAGTTTTAAAGTTGATATGAAAATTTAGTATTTTGTTAAACTAATAACATGTAGAGCCAAGTACAAGTACTTCTAAACGTCGTATGAAGTGAAAAGGACTTCATTTTGAGAAAAGCCAAGACTGGAAATTTTTACGTTTCATCAATTCAAGGGTATTAACTCTCATGGTTTATTATTTTTAACTGTGAATTCCGACTGATTCTGTGGATATTTTCATGGCAGTTTGGGGCATAATCCAGTAAGTGATAAGGCGTTCACAAATCTTTCTCTGAATAAATATTTAACGGTCTCCTTCTCCAACTTTCCATCACATGTTATCGTGTATTGTCCATTGAATATAGGATTGAACGGGCAGATCAACAACTTGAAACAAAATGGCGTCGTTCGCGTTCGCGAAGAATATGAGCACCCGCTTTGAATATGCATAAATATGTGTACGCAATTGATTTTTGCCCATGACCTTCAGGGCTCAGCCAATAGATCTATAAAGTTCACTCGTCGTATTGATTTTAGTATTTTCCGAAAAAGACCACTTGGGCGAATGAACATAGTGAAAGCCCTGTACACTGAGAGTAAAACACACAAGCTTTTTATGTATTGAGTATATTTTCAAAATGTAATGTTTAAGATGAGAAAGATCAGTTTAAAGCAAATCAAGCCCCATAGCATTAATTACAGATTAATTTCCCATTTTTACTATCTGCTCCAAAGACATGCAAAATAAATATAACTTCCATGCTTAGCAAAAGAAGTTCCTGTTTGAACAAAAAAAATGATTAAAATGACTGCTCTTGTTGTTGTGTCAGAATATCAGATCAAAGTGCCAAGTTTAGAGAATAAAAAGAAATATAAATATAACAGTAAAATCAGTTTGCATATAATTTGGCTTCTTCTTTATTTTTTGTGCCCATCCCAGTGGTGCAATATTGTTTTAAACAAGATGACTGGAAATAACTGTATTTTTCCTATTTTTATGCCAAATTTGGTGTCAACTGACAAAGTATTTGCAGATAAAATGGCAATGTTGAAGTTTACCACGGACACACAGACACACACACACACACACACACACACACACACACAGATAACCGAACACCGGGTTAAAACATAGACTCACTTTGTTTACACAAGTGAGTCAAAAATTAAACAATCGTTGGCCTTTGATTTTTTCGCTGACTTTTTTTTTTTTTTTTTTTTTTAAATAAATTTCAAGTTCTACGTCATGACCATGTAATATGTCATTTACTCACACACACACACACACACACACACACACACACATACACACACATGTGTATATATATATATATATATGTGTGTGTGTGTGTGTGTGTGTGTGTGTGTGTGTGTGTGTGTGTGTGTGTGTGTGTACATATCATAGACAGATAGATTCGTGACAAGACAGGCCGTTTTTTCGGCAATGTGTGTCTTCCGAGTAATTATTGCGGCATCGTCCCTCCCCATATATCGCCTTGCCATTCGTTGCAAAGGGGGGGCAAGATAACGGTACTTCTTCATACTTAACTCTCTGGCACTGACATGGGAGATACAGAGATGGAGATGAATTTAACTGGGTTGCACCAATTGATCCCACCTCCATTTCCCCACTGTCCTCGGGTGGGCGGAATATACGCGAAAATGTTCACTGCAGACAGAGTGGACAAACTGCGGACAGAAGTGAACAAAATGTTCACTGCGTGCAGAGTGGACAAACTGCGGACAGAGTGGACAAACTGCGGACAGAGGTGGACAAAATGTTCACCGCGGACAGAGTGGACAAACTGCGGACAGAAGTGACACAGAGTGGACAAACTGCGGACAGAAGTGGACAAAATGTTCACCGCGGACAGAGTGGACAAAC
>NC_134877.1:46414143-46434143 GCF_041734735.1 Babylonia areolata
GATAATGATTATTATTATTATTATCATTATTATTATTATCATCATCATCATTATCATTATTATTATCATTATCCTCAATAGCCGAGTTGTTAAAGCGTTGGACTTTCAATTTCAGAGTCCCGGCTTCGAATCTCGGCAACGGCGCCTGGTGGGTAAAGGGTGCAGATTTTTCCTATCTTCCAGGTCAACAAATGTGCATACCTGCTCGTGCCTGAACCCCCGTCTTGTGTCTACGGACGCAGAAGATTGAATGCGCACGTTAAAGACCCTGTAATCCATGTCAGCGTTCGGTGGGTTATGGAAACAAGAATATACCAAGCATGCAATCCTCCCCCCTCCCCGAAAACGGAGTATGGCTGCCTACATGGCGGGGTAAATAAACATAAAGAACAGTCATACATGCATAATTTTTACATGTCTGTCTGAGTTTGTATGTGTGCGTGCCTGAAATCTGATTGAATGACACAGGAAATGAATGCGTCAACACATAAGAAAAAAAATAATAAAGAGGAGAGAGAGAGAGAGAGAGAGAGAGAGAGAGAGAGAGAGAGAGAGAGAATGATAATGACAATGACAATGACAATTATTTTAATGTCCATTCAGCAATTAAGCCCTTCGGACACGTGGACATTACAATCGTGAGCACAATTCTGGAAACTGGGATACGGATGGAGAGAGACAGAGACAGAGACTTAATACTTTGACACTTTAATGCCACTCTTCACGAGGTCCTTACGACAAAAGTGAATGCGTCAACACATTATAAGAAAGAAATGAAGAGAGAGAGAGGACGGGCGGTAGATTTGCACAAAGATATCCTCGGTAACGTCATTTATGTCTAATGTCCAATGAACCACATAAGAATAATAAAGAGCAATTACAGATGAAAGGAGTGGATGGGTGGGAGGGGATGTGCTGGTGGGGAGCGGGGCGTGGGGGGGGCTGTCTGTGCACATGCAAACGTTTGCCGACCTCATTTGGCAGGGAGAGATAGAGAGATAGTGGAGACGGGAGAAACGGAACTGTAACTGGCCGGCCGCTTTCATGTTGCATAGTTTATGGTCAACGGAAAACCAAATTATTGGTTCATGGCGAGACGGTAACTCAACATGCTGGCTGATTTCAGGGCTGTTGTCTGACTGTGCTAATTATATTGAAGTTTTACTGCTGCTGGGAGAATGCTTGTCAGAGAAGGGCTGTTATCCAACTATGCTAATGATACTGAAATTCCATGCCTGGATGTTTGTTGTTGTTGTTTTTTTGTTTTTGTTTTTTGTTTTTTGCTGTCCCATCATCTGCACCGTTTCAGTGGCATTACTCCCACGCCGCTCATTTAGATTCCCCCATACACGGCCATGCCTAGATGCTGGTCACCGTTCTTTATTTGGACCCCATCCTGTACTCGGGCTGCATTGTTTTCGTTCAGCAAAATCGATCACACCACTCCGATATTGGCAATAAGTAGTTCTTGGGCCTCAAATCAACGTCACACTGATTTTGTTTCATTCAAGGTTCAACAGTCACGGGGTTAACTCTTCCCATACGAACGGCGAAAGAGACGACGTTAACAGCGTTTCACCCCAATTACCACCATCAAAATATTGCAAGCGGAAGGCTCTTACACTGAAGGGGTGAACGTTGACAAAGAATACCACAATTCTGACGACGGAAGCTAAAGGTTGGGTCATTGAGACACCCACTGGACATCCGAGGGGTCTGTGTAGAGGAGAAGAGAGGACTGGCCGTACTGAATGAGTTAAACCTACAGGATGTTCATTTCCGGAAACGGCCAAGACCCTTTCAGCAAAACTGTCTCCGTAATGTCTTCGTACATCTGAGTGTTACCGTCATTGTTAGTCAGGGATGTGAGCAGTTTCTTAGGATCTCTCATTAACCATCTGGCATTCAACCCGACCACAGCCAATCATTATGTAGTTTCTTTCTGTGAAGTGTAAATGCGAAAGGGTTAAAACGGATCCAGCACTCAGGTAATAAATTCATAACTTTTTGTCAAAATCCGTCTGTGTTGAAAATGTTTGGAATATGTAGAATGAAACAACACAAAATACCAACAGCTTCACAAGAAAATGTCAAGTAACATATAGAGCGATGCCCATTGATATCTCACTTAAAAAAAATCCTTTACAACCCAACCAGTAATATTTAGATAAGTATTAAGCATGTTCAAATATAAACAAGAATTTTTTTTTTTTTTTTTAGACAGACAAAACGATTCGCTACAGACTCAAATGCAAAAGCATTTCCAAATGCAAATGAAAAAAGGGGGGAAAGCCTGGTATAAGGTTAGGAAAAGCGAGGAAGAGAACACATATACAGAAAAGGAAAAACATTCATCAGAAAAAAAGAAAAGGGTAAAATGGGAGGGTAGACCCCCCCACCCCAACCACCACCCCCGCCCCAAACACACCACAAAAAATAATGAATAGGGAAAAATGATAATAATAATAATAATAATAATGAGGAGGCAAAAAAAACAACAACTGAGGATGGAATCCCTACAGAAAAATTAGGGCAACAGCTTGCATCCCATTTTTGTCTGTAAGGTTTTTACGTGTATCCGCCTCCTCCTCACGCTTTTTTTATTTTTTTTTTTTTTTTAAGGAAGCCATACTCAAGAAAGGTGCATGCTGACATGACATGAATCACTGGATCTCCTTCTTCTTCTTCTTCTTCTTCTTCTCCTTCTCCTCCTCCTCCTCCTTCCCCTTCTTCTCCCCCTCCTCTTTTTTTTCTTCTTCTTCTACTGCTCCTAATATTCTCTCTTTATTAGCTCTTCTTCTTCTTCTTCTTCTTCTTCTGTTGCTACTACTACAACTACTACCACTACTGCTGCTGCTGCTGCTGATGATGATGATGATGTCACTTCTACTGCTGTTAATGGTACCTTTTCTTGTCCTCCTCCTCCTCCTTCTGTACTGGTACTCCTTCCCCTCTTCTTTTTCATTCTTCTGAAGGGGGGTCGGGGTGGAATCTGTGAATTTCTGAGACGCAGACAGAAATAATAAAATAAAAAAAAAGAAAAGCGTCTAGTGAATGCGGAATAGGAAAAAAGAAAACTCGGTAATGTTTGTATTTTTGTAGAAAGCATAGTTTCTTTTGTTGGCTGACTGCAGAAACTGACGTGCGAAGGGGAGACGACGCAACGTTATAGTGGTTTGGTTGCTTTTTCCCCCTCCCAGGTCGACATAATTATTGTTTACCTGCTAGACACTCACATCAACTTACATACAATTTACGATGCTTCATTTTTTCTCCTTTTTTTTCTCTTTTTTCTGTTACTTTTTTTTTCTCTCTTATCTTGTTTCGTTGTTTTGTTTTCTCAGTCAATATACTGTTTCTCAACCAACGACCTTCACCGAACAAACAGCCAACAGTCCTTGGCACAGAAGCTTCGACTGGGTCACGAGTCATAATAGTCTTCCAGCCAGACCTCAGTGAAGGGTTACACCGAGGTCAGAGCTGCTGGAAAGGGAAGGATGGGGCTCCTCGGGGTAGGAGTGGATGGGGTGGGGGTGGTGGGGGGGATGAGGGAGGGAAACGATCGTTGTTCATTCAAAGCAAAGCACCAACCATATATCAAGCCATGACGTACTTTGCGTCAGCTGGAGGTGTGAGAAGTGGGTAGGTTACGGTCGGCAATAGATTAAACAACACACACACACACACGCATGCACACGCACACACACACACACACATGCACATGCCATGCACGACACACCATGCACTCTCTCTCTCTCTCTCTCTCTCTCTCTCACACACACACACACACACACACACACACACACACACACACACACACACACACACACACACACACACACACACACACCATGCACTCACACACACACACACACACACACACACACACACACACACACACACACACACACACACACACACACATGCACAGATGTTTCTCTCATTTTGTTAGTCAACGCAGGAAATGCTGAATGGCATATCAAAAGTACAGCGGAAAGGCGCAGATGATTTCTTCTCCCTTCTAGCCTTCTCTCTCTGTCTCTCTCTCTCTCTCTCTGTCTCTCTCTCTATCTCTCTCTCTCTCTATCTCTGTCTCTGTCTCTGTCCGTTTGTCTGTCTGTCTCTCTCTGTCTCCATGTCTCTCTGTCTTTCTCTGTCTCTGTCTCTGTCTGTTTGTCTCTCTCTCTCTCTCTCTCTCTCTGTCTCTGTCTCTCTGTCTCTGTCTCTGTCCGTTTGTTTGTCTGTCTGTCTGTCTCTCTCTCTCTGTCTCTCTCTGTGTCTCAGTCTCTGTCTGTCTATCTGTGTGTGTGTGTGTGTGTGTGTGTGTGTGTGTGTGTGTGTGTGTGTGTGTTTCTGTCTCCCTACCCTTCCTATTATCTTCCACTCTTTGTTTCTCTCTCTTTCTCACACACAAACGTGAAAGAATACGCTTTTCACCTGCTAAAAAATACCACCTTAGTTTCAGCGGTAGTTAAGAAAAGAATAAATAAAAATAAAATAAGAATAAATAAAAGACAGGGATGACACACAGAAGACCTATCGCCTCGCTGACACAGGTGGGAAAAGACTGCGCAAAAGTGACTGGGTGGGTGGACAGGCGGGTGGATGGGTGGGTAGTCTGGAAATGGAAAGTCATTTTTCATTCAGCAATTTCAGTGCTCAGAACACTGACTTCGATCACAGGACCTTCAGTGAGAGAGAGAGAGGACAGAAAAATGGATCAGGAAGTGTGTTTGTTCTTCTTCTTGTTGTTGGTGGAGGCTCACCCAAGCCCAAGATACGCTTGCCCCATGCACACACCATGCACACACACACACACACACCATTAACGCACACATGCACGCGCACGCACACACACACACACACACACACACACATACACAAACACGCGCGCGCACGCACGCACGCACGCACACACACACACACACACACACACACACACACACACACACACACACACACTGGCCAAACTTACACAATAACATAAAATCAGGTAGTTAACTATTTATGCGGTTCGTCATGACGGGCGGTTTTAGGCACAGGCAGTGGCAGCCAGTGCGTTCCACTTTAACATGATTGATGACCCAGCTCATCTGTTTGAATGATGGTGAAGTCCGGGTGGACTCTACGTAGGCTGCATTCTTGAACTTGTTGCAATAGAGGTCTGCCATTCATCAGCTTAGATCATCGTGTGATGATAACAGCCGACAGGAGAAGGAGATAGACGGGCGCAATAGCCGAGTGGTTAAAGCGTTGGACTGTCAATCTGAGGGTCCCGGGTTCGAATCACGGTGACGGCGCCTGGTGGGTAAAGGGTGGAGATTTTTACGATCTCCCTGGTCAACATATGTGCAGACCTGCTAGTGCCTGAACCCCCTTCGTGTGTATATGCAAGCAGAAGATCAAATACGCACGTTAAAGATCCTGTAATCCATGTCAGCGTTCGGTGGGTTATGGAAACAAGAACATACCCAGCATGCACACCCCCGAAAACGGAGTATGGCTGCCTACATGGCGGGGTAAAAACGGTCATACACGTAAAAGCCCACTCGTGTGCATACGAGTGAACGCAGAAGAAGAAGAGAAGGAGATGGGTGGAGCGAGATGAGGGGAAAGGGGTTAGGGGGGTTTGGGGGGATGGGGTGGAAGTGACAACCTGCTTTTTGCATCTCTTCGCTGGTCATCCCCCTCCCTGCCTACCTCCCTCCCTCCTCCGTTCTCTCTCCCTTCCCCACTGTCTGCGAGATTTAAAAAAAAAATTAATTAATTAAAATAAAAAAATAATTATATCTTTAAAAAAAAAAAATCATTGGCGAAAGATGCAGTTGAAGAGCTAATTTATCAGACATCAAGGCCACTGATGAAAGTCGGTGAAATTTCAATACTTCCCCTCTTCCCGTCTCTCTCTCTCTCTCTCTCTCTCTCTCTCTCATCACATATTTTGGACCTTTATCAATAGATATAAAATCTTTTTTTTTTCTTCTACTAATTAGTATACATCTTCTGTATAACACGAATCGAAAATAGTCTTGTATTTTCAGCCACGTCAAGTGCCCATAGAAATGTTGTCAGAATGCTTTATTTGTTATTGATTTATTCATGTAACTGGTGTTCAGAATCAGAGATATATGTCTTGAACTAACATTCACACATTTACAGTGCGGGACGATTTCTCATGATTAACATGGAACTGGTTTTTCTTTTTGTGGCGTGGCACCTTTTATTTCTTTTTTTTTTCTGGATTCGCTAACTGTATGTTGGGGAGGTAGGCCTTGTTGCGAACGACCCAGTCAAAGCGACCAGTTCAACGTGTGTAATATACAGATAGCAGGTGATAGCTCTTTGCTCTTGAAGGCCTTCTCCGATTAGTTGCACCACGAAAAGTTCGTCCACTTCTTTTCAACGTGTTTTCAACGGTTGATATAACAGGGGTGCCTGATGATAAACTTTTGATGCGAACGGTGAGTTTGGATACATCAAAACAGAAACAGGTATTGAAACTCATTGAACCTAACGTGTTATTGGAACATCACACCATACTGTTGTATTGTTGGTTTTGATCACACCAACACACACACACACACACACACACACACACACACACACACACACACACTGAAACACACGTTTAAACACATGCACCCCACACCCCACACAACCACACCCTTTTGAGAGCGCTCAGTAGCTGTGCAGCATCGTTCGCAAATAGACTCACGACAAAATATCCTATGGTCTGCATATAAACGACACTATTTTGGAGATTCCTGTCAAAACTGACGTTCTGATCTGTCACCAACATGCTGCTTTTTTAAATTCTCCCAGCTCTAGTCATGCACAATTCATTCAACATGTCCAATCAAATCAGTTCAAAGATGAAGTCCTACTTTTTGTTTCCCTTGATTTTAGGATTTTGAGAGTAAGTTGCGAACTTGGTCGGCAGTGGTGCGCGAAGAGAAGAAAGAGCGCGGAAATAGCCGGAAATAACTGATGTTTGACTGGTTCTTGGAAATGGACATTCATCAAAGTATCAGAACGAGGTCGAAGCAAACGTTAAATTGTGAAATGTGTGTGGTGGTTTCAGTTTCAGTTTCAGTAGCTCAAGGAGGCGTCACTGCGTTCGGACAAATCCATATACGCTACACCACATCTGCCAAGCAGATGCCTGACCAGCAGCGTAACCCAACGTGCTTAGTCAGGCCTTGTGTGTGGTGGAACGCTTCGAAGTGGGGCGGTACACGAACCGTTCGCAATTACACGCTGGTCGCAATTAGGCTTTCCTACCCTATTGACTGCCATGAATGGGTACTTGATTTCAGTGAATGGGTACCTGACTTCACTGATTGGGTACCTGACTTCAGTGATTGCGTACCTGACTTCAGTGATTGGGTACCTGACCTCAGTGATTGCGTACCTGACATCAGTGATTGGGTACCTGACCCCAGTAATTGCGTACCTGACCCCAGTGACTGGGTACCAGACCCCAGTGATTGGGTGCTTGACTTCACTGATTGGGTACTTGACATCAGTGATTGGGTATCTGACCTCAGTGATTGGGTACCTGACTTCAGTGATTGGGTACCTGACCTCAGTGATTGCGTACCTGACTTCAGTGATTGCGTACCTCACTTCAGTGATTGGGTACCTGACCTCAGTGATTGGGTACCTGACCCCAGTAATTGGGTACCTGACCCCAGTGACTGGGTACCAGACCCCAGTGATTGGGTACTTGACTTCAGTGAACGGGTGCTTGACTTCACTGATTGGGTACTTGACATCAGTGATTGGGTATCTGACCTCAGTGATTGGGTACCTGACTTCAGTGATTGGGTACCTGACCTCAGTGAATGGGTACTTCACTTCAGTGAATGGGTACCTGACCTCAGTGACTGGGTACCTGACTTCACTGATTGGGTTCCTGACCACAGTGATTGGGTACTTGACCTCAGTGATTTGGTACCTGACCTCAGTGATTGGGTACTTGACTTCAGTGAACGGGTACCTGACCTCAGTGATTGGGTACTTCACTTCACTGATTGGGTACCTGACTTCAGTGACTGGGTACCTGACCTCAATGATAGGGTACCTGACTTCAGTGATTAAGGTACCTGACCTCAGTGATTGGGTACCTGACCTCAGTGAACGGGTACTTGACCTCAGTGATTGGATACCTGACTTCAGTGAACGGATAACTTGACTTCAGTTGAAGGTTAAAACGAGAGGATTGTGCCCTCTGACCAGCAGTATAGACCACATAGACCCATCCACACACACACACACACACACACACACACACACACACACACAACACACACACTAACACACACACACACTAACACACACACGCACGCACGCACGCACACACACACACACACACACACACACACACACACACACACACACACACACACACACACACACACACACACACACACACACACACCGTGGCACACACACAAGCACGCACGTACGCACGCACAGACAGACGTCATGATTTGATGTGAATTCTCGCTGAATTGTTTGTTCTTTGCCAGTTGTTTATTGGTGTGTGTGAGTGAGTGTGTGTGTATGTATGTATGTATGTGTGTGTGTGTGAGTGTGTGTGTGTGTGTGTGTGTGTGTCTGTGTCTGTGTCTGTGTCTGTCTGTCTGTCTTTCTGTCTGATTGTCTGTGTCTGTATATTTGTGTGTATTAGTCTGTGTCTCTGTGTCTGTGTTTGTGTGACTTTGTGTATGTCTGTGAGAAAAAGATAGAGAGTTGGACTTAATGAATGATAACATGGTTACGTGCGTTTATGATTGTTTATACCTATGCATATGTATTTGTATTTTCCTCTTTGCTTGTTCCAGAAAGTAGGCCAGTGTAGCAGAAAAGAACTCCCAGTTGCTCAGTCAAGCCGTTTATGCTGAAGACTTTCATGGGAAACAATTGGAGGCAAGTGAAGCCTGATGGCAGTCGACAAGTTTAGAATAGTCTCCCTTCTGTCAGACATTTCGGGAGAAGCGGCACTTTTCTGGTGGAAAAAGAAAGTCACAACATTTTGGATAAGAACACATACGAGTGTTGCGTTGCATCAGACTGGCACAATATCAAAACAAATATTGTAGATGTAGACAGAGATTTTTCCCTGGTAGGTTGGATTGTGAATGCATCCGTTGGCTCTGTGTCAGTTTCCCATCCTGTGTTGTGTTGCAAGTGTGTGTGTGTGTGTGTGTGTGAACTATTCACTCCTAACTCATATATCATATATCATTTCATAATTAAAATCATGCAGACGCATCTGACACAAATAAAGAAGACAGCTGTTAAATTTTCTCTGAAAATGTGACTGCTTTAAGAAACAAGCAGCTTTTCTTCTTTTTTCTTCTTTTTTTCTTTGCTCTTTTATTGAAGTACTCGTCAGTACGTTTAACCTTGGTAATCTGATAATCTTCGTTGCGAGGTACATTCCTTACTGCTTCGTTACCTTTCTCTCTTTTTTCAAATTCTTAAATACTTTTCAATGTATGATAACATCGTTGTCTCTTAAATCGTCTGTCAGCATCTCGCCTCCATACTTGTAGATGTCGGCCTGGATTCCATCCGCTCCTGGTGCTTTTCCTGACATTGTCAGTTTCAGGGCCTTCCGGGTCTCGGCCCTGGTGGGAGGCCTGGTTGCCTGACCAGCACAGGTGACTTTTATTTAGTGAAGAGGAGTTGTGCAGTCCCTTCCCCACTCTCTCGCCTACCGACGCTCACAGTCTCACAGGTGCAGATATTGCCGCGTGTAGAACGGCCTTGGCAGGTGCAGGTGGGTTGTTTTTTTTCGGAGTTCCGTCTCCTAGGAGGACTTCCAGCCAAGGTCATCCTCTTCCGCCTTCACACCCGTTGGGAAAGGGTTCCTCCTCCGCCTGGTACGTCGAAATCGTCATATATAGTACCTTAATTTGAGTGAAGGAAGTTCACCAACCAGTTCATTACAACTTCCTTTCTTTCTTGGTATGTTTTGATAGCTTCCTTTTCTTCCCTGTCATCGTGTGTGTGTGTGTGTGTGTGTGTGTGTGTGTGTGTGTGTGTGTGTGTGTGTGTGTGTGTGTGTAAGGGCGCGTGCAATCTCTCTCTCCCCTCCCCGCCCTCCAAATTTCTCTCTCTCTCTCTCTCTCTCTCTCTCTCTCTCTCTCTCTCTCTCTCTCTCTCTCTCTCACTCACTCACTCTCTCCACACAATCACCATGTCCTGTCTGTGGATACCAGGTGGATGACGAAAAACATTTTCTTTTTCAGTGTGAAGTGTATAATACTGTGCGAGAAAGATGTATATTCTTTAAAACAGACGTGGCTAAAAATCATGATGTTGTTACTGTTTTATCATCTGATAATGAAATCATAATTAGATCGATTGCTAAATTCATTGCAGACGCACAAACAATAAGACAAAGGTGCATAAGTCAAAATGGTATTCACAACTTAGAAGGCACTTAATTATGATCAGTGCAGAAGTTGCTATCTTATTTAGACAAAACAGAAAATATAGCATCACATACATGAGTGTATTGTTGAGTCAGTCTGAATTAGTTTTGATATATTCTTGAGTGGATGGTCGAGTCAGTCCCCATTCATTTTGTCATTTTGTTATTATTATATTTTTGTTTTTCTATAGTTCCATTTCCTTCAGTTTTTTGTAAGGATGTAACTTAAGTGTTTGCAATGATTGCATATTTTCTTGGTTTAAATTGACTGAATCGTTGTGAGAACGAAGAGAGTTTTTCTTATTTTGAAGCAAAAATATGTGAATTTATGTTGTTGCCCCCTTGTCAAAAGACCTTTCTTGGCAATTACAATAAATAATTCCAGTGTCCAGTGTCACACACACACACACACACACACACACACACACACATACATTCTCTCCTTCTCTCCCTCACTCTCTCTCTCTCTCTCTCTCTTTCTCTGTGTGTGTGTGTGTGTGTGTGTGTGTGTGTGTGTGTGTGTGTGTGTGTGTGTGTGTGTGTGTGTGTTCTTTGTCACCGTCTCTCTCAACATCTCTCTCTGTTTCTCTTTCTCTCACTCTATTTCCCTCTCTCTTTCTTTCTGTCTGCCTGCCTGTCTGTCTGCATGTATAGATAGAGACATATATATATATATAGAGAGAGAGAGAGAGAGAGATCACCCTCTCTCTCTCTCTCTCTCTCTCTTTCTCACACACACGCACACACACACACACACACACTCTCTCTCTCTCTCTCTCTCTCTCTGTATTTCTGTCTCCCAGTCTCTTTCCCTCTCTCTGTCTTTCTGTCTCTGACTCTGTGTGTGTGAGCGTGCGTGTGTGTGTGTGAGTGAGAGAGAGAGAGAGAGAGAGAGAGGGAAAGAAGGAGAGAAAATGTGTGTGTGTGTGTGTTTATTGTGAAGAGTGTGATGAGGAGGAGTGTACTATTGACTCTTGTTCCTGTTGTTATTATTTTGTCGACATGTCTGGGGCCGGCTTGTTCATAAATCAAGTGTTGTGAACAGGTTCAGTCCACAGCGCTGACTCACCGATGAACACCAGACACACACACACGCGCGCGCGCATGCGCGCAAACACACTGACGCACGCACCACGCAAACACACATACATTCACGCGCATACACACTCACTCACGCACGCACGCACGTACTCTCTCTCTCTCTCTCTCTCACACACATACATACATGCACGCACACACGTATACACTCATATACACATGCACATGCACGCACACACGCACTGACAAATACGCATGGAAGAAATAGAGTGTATCCACAAAACACAAATATAGAATGGAGTGCGTTAAATATGTAGACACTGTTTGACAAGGAATATTTTTCGATTCGTTTTAAATGACTTGATTGTGAGACTTTGACTGATCTTGCATGTGTATGTGTGTGTCTGTGTGTGTGTGTGTGTGTGTGTGTGTGTGTGTGTGTATGTATGTGCGTGCGTATGCGAGAGAGGGGGGGATAGAGGGAGGGGAGACACAGGTGGGGGTGTGAAAAACACTCAAAGAACAATGAAACACAGATCCAAATTGTCTTTATTTCTCATTAAAACCAACTTGGTCTATGGACCCAAAACAGTCACATTAAACAAAGAAAAAGTTAACATTGTTTTTCGAGTTCTGTTGTTGTTGTTGTTGTTGTTGTGTTGTTTGTTAGTTTGTTTTTATGGCATACACGTGTATGCACACGTACAACGTGCGTACATACCAGCGCGCTCACTGACTGTCCGAATGGGGAAGTGTTACACAGATCAGCGAATGTGCGTGCGTGAATGCTGTGTGTGTGTGTGTGTGTGTGTGTGTATGTGCGTGTATGTGCGTGCATGCGTGTGTGTGTGTGTTTACATGTCAATGTGGTGGATTTCAAATAAATTAATTTCAAATACTGAACAAGCATGAGCTGGTGAGGAAATTTGACAAATAAAACGTCACAGCATTACTGTTGTAATAATAGTTGTTGCAGCAGCAGCAGCAGCAGCAGCAGCAGTGTCTTTTGAGTAGTGCGGGTATGCTATGGCAAAAGTCGTATTAGTAGTAGGAACTAGCAAGAGTCAAAGAAGCAGTAATAAGAATGCTAGTAGTAAGAGCAATAAGTGTTGTAGTAGGGGATGTTCGTGTATTCCATGTCAGCTGTAACGTTAGCAGCAGCAGTTTTAGCAATACGTAGCAACAGCCGGTTTTAGCAGTGACAGTAGTATTAGCAGCAGCCGCAGTTCTTGCAGTATTTGTAGTAGCCACAGTTTTGATAGTGATAACAGCATAAGTAGCAGCAGTTGCAGCAGCAGCACCAGCTTCAGTAGGCGCGCCTACACAAACAGAACGACCAGGTAGTATGGCAGTGGCTCCTATTATTGGAATGGAGGGAGTTGCGGGGGTGTGCTTGTACGCCTGCAACAGGGACTAGTTGTACAAGATGTAGTTGTTTGCAGCTACAGCAGTGTAGCTGGTGTGACAGTCTGTGGAAGAAACAGACGTGCCAGCTGAAAGCATTGTACAGAGCGAATTCTGACAATTGCATTGTATTGCATTGCAACCAACAACTACTCGCCAAGTGCAATCTTCTTTTTCTTCTGCTTGCTTCTACTTCTTCTTCTACTTCTTCTTCTGCTTCTTCTTCTTCTGCTTCTTCTTCTTCTTCCGCGTTCCCCAGGTCATGTTGTCAGATAGTCCATCCGGTCTGCAGCGCGAAGTTCGCCGTCCTCTGACGGCCATGCAGCAGGTGGTCCCCAGAGCTTCTCGTGGAGTTCCACCATACAGGGCCAGGTTGTCCTCCTCAGTGCACCAAAAGCTGGGGCAGAACTGAAGCAAATGCTCCGGTGTCTGCGAACCTGTGCCGCATGGGGCATAAATCAGTAGGGACCCATAGGGGGACCTACAGAAGGCAGTGGAAATGGATTGGGTCACGTCGTGCAACAAAAAGCAAGGTGACATCACCTAGACGGTCCTTCACTGGACACCACAAGGTAGACAGACGCAAGAGGGGAATGCCAAAGAACACCTGTACGTGCACAACAGTCGAGGGAGGAGGAGGAGAACTGAAGACCCCGAAGAGCACCTGGGGGACCATTCGGAGACTTGGCCCGAAACAGACAAAGAGTGGCGGTTCTTCGATGCTGTCCTACATGTATGGCAGAGGGCAGAAAGGGCAGTAACTAAGTAAGTAAGTAAGCATTGTATTGCTGAAGAGGCGGTCGTGGCATTGGCTATGGTGGCGGTGGTGGAGGTGGTAGTTATCAGAGCATCGTGGCGGTGACATTGTATAATCAACTGCCTGAAGAAGACGAAGAAGGAGTAGAAGAAGTAATTGTAGTAGTAGTTGTTGTTGTTGTAGAACCGTGGCGGTAACATTAGGTAATCAACTACAAGAAATAGTAGTAGTTGTAGTTGTTGTTGTAAAGTAGCAACAGCATTTCAAGTGGCGGTAACAGGAACAGTGGGAACACCAAGAATGTAGAAAACATTATTGAATAAAACAAAAATACCAAAGCAACATAATTAATTGACTGAATGGCTTCAAGAGTGATAAGTAGCAGAAGTAGTAGTATTTGAGACAATAATTTGTATCATCAATGGCATTTGGATTTGGTCCTTGTGGGGTTTCAGGGAGGCTGACTCTCTCTCTCTCTCTCTCTCTCTCTCTCTCTCTCTCTCTCCATTATTTGCATTGGCGTGCGCCTCTGTGTGTGTTGTGTGGAGGGAAGGGGGCGGGTGGGGGGGAGGGGGGTTGGGGCGGGGGGTCGCACGTGCGTGCACGAAGACAGGTGTGTCTTTGGAGCAATACAATTTTCTTTATACATTTGTGTTTTGTTTTTTTGTTTGTTTGTTTTTGTTTTGTTTTTTTGTTTTTGTTTTGTTTTTGTTTGTTGTTGTTGTTTTTTGGGGGGGTTGCACAAAACAAGCAACACAAATCATTGTTGCTGTTGTTTCATGTTGTTGTGGGTCAAGTCCTATAAGTGTAGTCAGCGTTGCAAACTTGAGCAACGAAGAGGTAGGCCGGCACTCTTTGGATCCTGGAGTTATGACGAGAACGCAATGTGTTCTGGGACTTTCCAGAACTCTGCCAGAATCCTGAGGAACATGATCAAGTGATTCAACAGGACAGGAATGTGCTGAATGCCAGGTTATACTGATGGCAGTGCGGCTTGAAGCATGAGGTATTATTTTCACAGTACTATCGCCATACAACACAGACTTCACAAACCGTTAAGGACCATTGATAAAAGCAGGCATGTTTTCAATAAAGTGTTAAGAAATCGGGATGGCTTTGAATTATGTATGTTGCATATGATCTGCCAGAGACCTCTCACTGGACAGATTAACGTCTGTATCAAGCACACGCGCACTATGAACAGCTTGAGAAGAAGAAAAAACGCGTTTGAAAAATCGATGTTTCGATCAAATATTGACAGTTACTCAATGGTTTTACATAAAGCGATAGCTGTGGGTTTTCCTTGTGACAAAAAATGATAAGAAAACACCTCTGGTTCTGAGTGGTGCTCAATACATTGGCTGCACAAACCGCGGTTTGCCGGAAATTCGGCATCAGTGTTTCCACAATGCCCCCCAAGAAGAAAACTGTGCAAGTTCTCCAGTGGTCCTTAACTTTTTGTGAACTGTGTATATTGGGTCACTGACAGTCACATTGCTATCACACAACTTCACATAGTCTATCATGAAATTAAATGGTATCCACAGTACAACATAACAATCAATATGATGATGATGATGATAATAATAATAATAATAATAATAATAATAATGATAAAAACAGTGATGATAATGATGATAATGATAAAGTGACATCGTGAAACCAAACAGTATCGATTTTTTAAGTCAATATAAGAATAATGATGATAATAATGATAATAATAAATGATAATGATGATGATGATGATGACGATGATAATACTAATACTACTACTAATAATAATGATGATGATCATGATTATGATAATAACAATAACAATAATAACTTATGCTCTCAACCCAGGAAACAAAAACAAACAGCAAACAACAACAACAAAAGAAAGAAAATTCAAAAAGAGAAAAGCAACAACATCAGAGAGTCTTTTTAATATCTATCAAGAACGATTTCATTCCGTGGACCTTGGCCTTTGTGTCTCTCACGAAGATCACACAAAAAGATGGCGTCAGTATAAAGTCCCACGTGAATGGATCATCGTCAGTGACATCGTATGTACTGTTACTCTTGTTGATGTTGTTGTTGTTGTTGTTGTTGTTGGGTACTCAGCTTCTTCATGCGACTGCATGATCACACTTGTGGTGGCTTTGGTCAAAGGATACATAATAACTCTCCACTCTCTGGCTGAGTTCTGAGATCAAACCATCACGCATCATGAATGGTGTATGATCATGACGCAGCCTGGTACACGTTTTGCGCCAGGGAAAGCAAGAGCGTCCGGCAAGAGATGATTCAGATTAATTCATGCAAAGAAGACTACACAATTGGGCGAAATCGACGCCCCGAGAAGAATGAATGTTGCGAGCAACGTCACAATGTCAGAACGAATTATTAAGTGTGATGCCAAACAGTGGGTTGTAGAATTGTTACGGGAAACGTCGAACAGTAGCATGAAGGATTTTTTTTTTTTACCAATGACGTCAAACAGTGGCACGACGAATGGTCACGAGTGACATCAAACACTTGCCATGACGATTGATGCTGTCTTTGGAGTGTTATGATTTCCCCGAACAGTGTCTCAAAGGAATTATTTCATTTCGTCTGGGGGTTTTTTCAACAGAGTCCAGCAAACATTCTCTCTCTCTCTCTTCTCTCTCACACACACACACACACACACACACACACAAACACACACATTAAAAAAAACCAAAAAACAATGGCTACTTTTGTATGTCACTACAGCATATGATTGATGATGTAGCAAATAAATAAATAAATAAATGGAAACCATTCAGATACCCTGTATATGTGCATGAAGGAGCCTGAAGACTCGCCTGCGTTAGTTTTGCTCATTTGTAAACATTTCACGTGCGGGGAAATCACTTCGTCTGTTCTTCAGAGGTAAAACAAATCGTCGTTAACTGTATATTTCCACCTCAAATATTCAAGAAACCATCCAGGACACCAGAAAATCAGCATGTATAAATAGACAGCAAACATTCAAATAATCCAGCATCTTAAATTTGGGATCAACGAACATTAGGAGACTCTTCTTTATAAGCACCGCTCAGATATCGTAACATTGCCTGAGATACCAACACTTTATCACATTTTCACATACACACCGTCGCCATGTCAACATTTTCACGACCATGAATATGACGTCACTTTCTATGACAACAAGCACGGCGGTTACGAACGCCGTGACGACAACACGCGTCGCGTGCAAACAACAGCAATAAGGTTACAGATCACGCTCACGTGTTAAAGGACTGACGGGGTTTCGCGTTCTGTCTGGGGCCCGAAAACACCAAGAGACGTCTTTCTGTGCCCTCGTTAAAATTCTGTCTTGAACCTCGACAATTGTACTTGATGCTTCTTTTCTTATCAGATTTCTGTGTCACTGATATCCTCTGGAGCCATCATAGTCGGTCTTCAATATCAGCTGGAGCTGTTTGTCTTTCTGCAGCTGATGTCAGTTAGCTACCGATATCAGTCGAGTTCGAATGGTTATTGTATCCACTAAAATTGTTCAATCTGTTGAATTCTTTGGGCAACAATGCTTCAGTCATCGATAACAATTTTCTAGGTATTACGACGCTGTTCCAACCAGGGTTGGTTGGTTCATTCTTCTGACTGAAATCAGAATGCGTACTTTTCCAACAGTAAAACTGAGTTCATGTTTCTCGTGGGCCTAGTCTCCTTTCTATGTTATCTATGACGAAAGCGGAGGTGTGCACGTCATCCACGCGAAATACCTCCTCCAGACGTGGAAGTGCGTTCTTCAGTCACCATCACAAGTTTCCCTTGTCAAAATAGAGAGTTCTTCCATCAATCTTGAGATGTTGACACGGCCACCAAGCTGGTCAATTTGTGTAGATCCAGGCTTTTCAAAGAAAGGAATGGATTTTCGCCTGCAGTCTCGAATCTCCCGCGGGGGTTACTGCCGACGACAGGCGCACTGGCTGATGACGAGTCCCGGCAGACTGGCGTAGGCCAGCTCATGGTTGTGGTCAAAGTACCAGATCTCCAACGGCTGCTGCTCAACAGGCTGACAGCTCCACTGCCGACCTTTCTTCCTTCGCCCACCGCGCCGTCCGCTGCCCCTCATCCGTCGCCGTCGTCGGGACGCGGGGCAGGCACCTTCGCAGGAGGTGGCCGTGAGCGTGGTGGGCGCCACGATGGAATCGCCCATGCCGTACTCGGCAGGGTCCACTGGCACGGCCACCACGCAGCAGTCGCTGTGGCGGGGGGAAGGGTTGCAGATCCGGGTAGGTCCAGGAAGAGGGCTGGTGGAGGAAGAGGATGCTCCGGCTGAGCGTTTGGGTCGTACAGAGCCCGCGGGTACCTCTCCTTTCAGTAGTTTCTCGACAACTCTGAGGAGAAACGGGGTAGGGTTCATACTGGCCGACGTACCCAGTGTCTTCACGGCGGCAGCTGCGGTGAGGGAAGGTGACGGAACGGAGGTTAGATTTGTTGAGCGTTGAAGTCTCCGAGAACCCGTCGTTGACATGTCCATGATTTTCTCAACTGTTTGGGGAAGAAATGGATAAGCGACAGAATTTCTTCCAGATGAGCTAAGTGTTTTAGTGGGTATAGACGATCCATCCAAAGTGGTCTCCCCATCTTCTGGAGTGGCGGCTTTTCTCGCGGCGTGGCGTTTGGACCTGCCAGATCTGCTGGAATACCCACCTTTGTTCTCTATGACCATAAAAGGCAAAAGTCCCGAAACGCCCCGCGACATCAGGCTGCATTTTTTGTCTGCCTGCAGAGCTCTCAGCTTGCGTCTGGTGCTGATGGGGGAGGAGGAGGGGGAAGAGGAGGAGGAGGCAGAACTGAGGCGGTTGGCCTTCAGCTTTTGTCGCTGTGACCTCTTCTTGTTGCACTTGATGACGTCGGAGGGCATGAAGAGCTGTACCTTGCGCTTGCACCGTTTGCACCTCACCCGTAACTTGAGGGTTCCGTTGTTGCTCTGCAATGCAGGAACAAAGTGTGCGATAATGTGAGAATATGTGAGGGTGAGAATGAGGAAGAGGTGGGTTGTGGTGCGGTTCTGTGAAGCAATAATAATGTTGTTGTTTTTTTTCCAATCCTTTGCTAAAAAATGGTTCCAGGTGAACACGTTCCTACGTGCACTCACTCGCGCTGACACATACACACTCACACACACGCACGCACACACGCACATACACATGCTCTCTCTCTCTCTCTCTCTCTCTCTCTCTCTCTCTCTCTCTCTTTCACACACACACACACACACACACACACACACACACACACACACACACACTCAAATGCATGCACACATGCACGCCACTGTGTCCACAATCGACCGTCATCAGCAATATCTAAAACAATGCTACAACAATGAATTTTTCTCTCTTTTCTTTTAAATGCTCGGGTAAATTATATGTATAATCTACTTGGATATTTAACGTGATAGACACACAGCCACGTTCTACGTGTTTAGGGGGGAACAAGCCTGAAATTAGAGAAAGGGGTCACTGCCGAATCGTCCATTTCTGCTGAAAACAAAAACCAAAAGACGCATTTGAATGAAGGGTGCGGGTGTACAAGATTCACGTTGTTCTTGATTTTGATTTGATATGGATACTTATATATCGCCTATCCTCGGTCGGAGATCAAGCTCTACGTGGTTTACAAACACGGGGTCATTTTCACAACAGGTTGCCTACCTTGGTAGAGCTGACTGAAGGCCGTCAATGGACGCTCATCATTCGTTCCCTGCGTCATTCAACCAGATTTCAAGCACGCACACATACAGTCAGTCAGACATGTAACATTTTACGTGTGTGACCATTTTGTTTATTTACCCCATGTAGGCAGCCATACTCCGTTTTCGGGGGTGTGCATGGTCGGTATGTTCTTGTTTCCATAACCCACCGAACGCTGACAAGGATTTCAGGATCTTTGCGTATTTGATGTTATGCGTGCACGTACACACGAAGGGGGTTCAGACACTAGCAGGTCTGCACATAAAAAAATTATGTTGACCTGGGAGATCGGAAAAAATCTCCACCCTTTATCCACTAGGCGCCCTTACTCAGATTCGAACCCGGGACCCTCAGATTGAAAGTACAACGCTTTAACCACTCGGCTATTGCGCCCGTCTGCTTGTTTGGCAATCGTCTACTTTTCTTTGAATGGCCAGGCTCAAAATTAGCACAATGATCTGTCTGGTTTAGTGGTTGATCCTTGACTTTGTGAATGATGCTTAGCTAAACCCTCATCCATTTACATATTTCACAAAGAAACCCTTTCAAGAGTTCGACTGTCGCCGAAAGGAGTGCAAGAGGGTTTTAAACTTCGAAGCGATGCATACATCGATTGCTCCGTGGCTTT
>NC_134877.1:46439143-46474143 GCF_041734735.1 Babylonia areolata
GCTACCCACCTTCCTTCCTCCTTCTCTCTCTCCTTCCCCCTACCACCTTCGCTCCCGTCTGTGTGTGTATCCCCCCCCCCATCCCCCCCCCCCCAACCCCTGCTCTCTCTCTTTCTTGACATACATTAATCTCTCTCTCTCTCTCTTTCTCTCTCCACACACACACACACACACACACACACACACACACACACACACACACAAACAAACAAACAAAAGAAAACAAACAAAAAAAAAAAGCTCGCGCGCGCATACACCTCCCTCTCTTTCATTCTGAAAGCTAAAAGACATTACATAAAAGAAAGTCTCTCTCTGTCTGTCTTTCCCTCTGTCTCTTCCTCTCTTTCTCTCTCTCCGCTTCTCTCTTCCTCCCAACAGCACCCAGTTGGCTTGTGTCAGAAGAAGGCAGGAGGGGTGACTATCCAGTTTGCCTGTGATTGGAAAGACGACAATCCTGATGATTCTGCTCCTCTTGCCTCTCTTCCGTCCCCTCCCCCTGCATGCCAATCCCCCCTCCCCCAACCCCCCCAACTCTTGTTTGTTTATTCTGCTCCCCTCCACCTCCCTTGATTTATTCTGTTTTTCATTCATTCATTCATTCATTCATTCATTTCTTCATCTATTTATCATTTTCATCTATTTATGTATTCATTTATTTATCTATTAATTTCACTTATTCATGTTTGGGTGTTTATTTCACGGTTATAATGTAAAACGACTTAAGATTTCAAACAGCATCCGTTTAATATCAATCGTGCACACAAATAATTGGTATGGTTTGCACGTGCATACATCTCTCTCACACACACACACACACACACACACACACACACACACACACACACAAACGACGCACGCACACACGCATACACACACACACACACACACACACACACACACACACACACACACACACACACACACAAACGCGCGCGCGCGCGAAAGCCTCCACATACCACCGACTAGGATTATCGCATTGTCCGTAGTGCTTTCACCGTTAATCAGCCGCTTGGTGTGGAGGGGGAGGAGGGGGGGGGGGTAAGGGATAACGATTGTGGAAGGGGGAGGGGGGGGGGAGTGGGGCATGAGACGCTGACCTCTCACCTGCCAACCAACGCCACTCCCATCCCCCCTCCCCCCGCACCCCACTCCTCCTCCCAACCACCCTACTTTATTCCCACGGTAAGTCCGTGTGATTGTTACAAGGTTAGGTAGATAGAGTGCGAGAGTATCAGAGGTCATTCGCCAGCGAATTGTTTTTGGTTGTTGTGGGTGGTACAGGGGTCCACTATTCTCTTTACACTCAGACACACGAACACACGAACACGCACACGCACACACACTCTCTTAATTTTACCAGATCACTCACTGTCAACGTTAGAAAAGCAAGCCAGATTAAATATCCTTCCACTTCAAAACCAGCTAGAATTGAACAAAGCATTACTCATGTACAAAACACACAATAACTTGGCACTACAATATCTCAAACACCTGTTTACACAAGCCTCATGCCGATACGGCTCTAATAAATATTTTTTGCCACGTACCCGAATTGATTTGTTCAAAACTAGATTTGCATTTTCGGGTGCATCCCTGTGGAACTCCCTTCCTTTGCACATACAAACGGGCAGTTCTCTTCCTATTTTCAAATCAAGTCTGCATAAACATCTTCACCCCTTCCAACAGTAAATAACTCTGATCTTTGAATTACTGTAGACAGTAACAAAGGGGTCAGTTATGTCTTATTTATTGTATCAGTTATTGTTGCTGTTGTTCTTTTCTTGCTTTCTCATTTCATCGTGTTTTGTTTTGCTCTTTTCTTTTTCTTTTTTTTTTCTTCTTTTTTTTTCTTTCTCGTTCTATTTCTTATGCATGCATAAATCTATTCATTTCGTTCTATCATAATCGTGACAAATGTCCAAGTAATATTGGTGATGGTGGTAGTCACTGTTGTATGTTGCACTTGCCACACGTAGATTTCAGAGGCAGTAACAATACTGTACCTTTTGAACACCCGGATGTTTCTGGAACTCCTGTACTGATGACCCCACCCCTCTCTTTCACTCTCTCTCTGACTCACTGTCCTATCCATCTGTCAATCTTAGTGTGTGTGGGAAGGGAGGGGGTGCTGTCAGTGTGTGTGCACGCGTGTGTGTATGTATGTGTGTGCGCTCGCGCGTGCGCGTGTGTGTATGCATGTGTGTGCATGGGTGTGTGTGTGGGGGGGGTTGTTTTCTTCATTATGTATACCCTTCTGCATGAATACCTTTTCCTTTCATTTATGTTGGTGCTATTTGTAATAGATGCAGATTAGCAAGGACAGATTAGAAGAATAGGCTATGCCTAAAATCTTAATCCTTGAATAAAAACGTTTTGAGTTCTGAGTTCTCTCTCTCTCTCTCTCTCTCTCTATATATATATATATATATATATATATATATATATATATCTTTCTATCTCTCTCTGTCTCTCTCTCTCTCTGTCTGTCTCTCTCTCTCGCGCGCGAAAATATTCTCAAACCTCTACATAGTCTTTATAGACATGCTCTGAAATTATTTTTACTTAAATCTTCCTCCTTGTCGTTTACAGACAACACAATGTTGGACATTCTTCCACTGAACTTGAAACTCAAGTATAACAGAGCAGTTTTCATGTTCAAAATGTTTTCTGGTAGTGCTCCACCATCAGTTACTAGTTCATTTCATTTCAATATTAATCGCCATGCTCATAAGTTAATGCTGCCTCTTCCTAGAATTGATCTTTTTAAATCCAGCCTCATGTATTCTGGTGGTTTGCTCTGGAACAATATTCCATCCTGTCTGCATAACCACTCCTCATTAAATAAATTCAAAAGTGCTTATCATGCTCATTTAATGAAAGAAGTAGCTGACACCTTCAAATGAATTTGTTCGAAATTTTCTCATCATCTTGCTTTGTCTTTCTGTTTCAGTCTGTCTTGAGCTACAGGCATTATCATCATTTACATTTGGATGTTTACGAATGTATTTGTGTGTATCTGAATGTCATGTGTGAACTTTGCCATCGCCATCGTCATCATCATCATCATCATTACTATCATCATCATCATCATCATATTCTCTCTCTCTCTCTCTCTCTCTCTCTCTCATATTGCACTTTTATATTATTACATTTATATACATTTCTGTCATTGCATTACGATTATGTACCTTGAAATATGTACTGTGCATTTGAGTGTATTTGAATGTCATGTGTGTACTTCTATAACCTTTCGAGTATTTTGATTTCATTTCTCTTTGCCCTGAGGGCTGGATATAAAAAAGCATGTGCATGCTTATTCCATTTCCCTCATTAAAAAAAAAAAAAAGTTCGTTCGTTCGTTCGTTCGTTCTCTCTCTCTCTCTCTCTCTCTCTCTCTCTCTCTCTCTCTCTTTCTCTCTCTGTACTACGGGACCTCGATTTATATTCTAATCAAAAACTAAACCAAAAAAAAGACCACCAGTAGAGATCAAGTGCGTGCAGGTGCAGTGGGATGGGGTGGATCGGCGGGCCGGGGGGGGGGGGTGTTGGGGGGGGGTGTAAAAATCCCGGTTTGTATGTGGGACTCGAGCCTGTGGTCACTGGCTACCAAGTCGGGCGGCATAACGACTGGGCCACACTGCTCAATGACTGGTCCTGCAATTTATTGTTCTTCATCGTGGATTTTAAGAGTCTGTCGACCGCGTTCATGAGGGGAATGGCAAGACAGAAGGATCTAGCTGGCTGGTTAGCTCGCTCTCTCTCTCTCTCTCTCTCTCTCTCTCTCTCTCTCTCTGTCTGTCTGTCTGTCTCTCTCTCTCTCTCTCTCTCTCTCTCTCTCTGTCTGTCTGTCTGTCTCTCTCTCTGTCTGTCTCTCTCTCTCTCTCTCTCTCTCTCTCTCTCTCTCTGCCTGTCTGTCTCTGCCTGCCTGCCTGTCCGTCTATCTCTCTCTCACTCTCGCTCACTCGTTCTTCTTTATAATGGATGTTAACACATAAGTCCCCCTCCCCCCACCCCCTTACCCCTGTTGTCACGGGCAGAAAGGCCTAAACGATAAACCATTCAGACTTCAGACTTCAGAAATTGGCAACAAAGTGGGAGAGTGCTGAGATACTACTGAATGAAAACAAAAAGCGTTGTACGCTTACTCTGTTACGCGCAGTAAATAAAATTCATTCATCCATTCATTCCCTCTGTGCGTGTGTGTGTGTGTGTGTGTGTGTGTGTGTGTGTCTCCCCCCCCTCTTCTCTCTCTCTCGACACCAAAGTGGGAGAGTGCGGAACTAGTACTGCAGCTGTTTCCTCTAACGACCTCACCTCTTTCAGGTCCTGTAAAAAAAAATTTAAAAAATAAAATAAAAAAAATCCTTGATACATTTCTGTGTTGATGACCCAAGAAATGTCAGTCACCTTTTGCATCCTCTGATGACCCCAATGCCAGTGCCTTCACCTCCTCCACCCCCATCCCTCCGCCCCACTCGCCCTTGCCACACAATGACCCCAGTAGTGGAGCCCACATTCCTGACCCTTCAGCGATGCCAGCAGAAAGGCTAGCCACCTGCCTGGCTCTCTGAACTCCTTCTTGGACACACCTGATAGAGCTATCTGGAAAATGGAGGAGCTGTTGGGGGTGTAGACTTGTTCCAGGACACACACAAAGAAAGTACAAGGGTTTCGATCTCTTGCTTGTTGTACAAACATCTCAGACGGAGGAACCTCACCCCATACCCCCACTTCACTCACACCCACACCCACACACCATCCCCACCCCCAAATCCCAATCACCCTTCCTCCTTCCCTCCCTCCCTCCCAAACGGTCTGGTACTGTCGGAAGCAACTTTCTCACATTCCCGTACAGCTGACGTGATACCGGAAGTAATGTAACTTCCTTTCCTTTTGGAGTCGGTACTTCCTCAAAAGTCTCCCTTGGTTCTATGCTCATATACACCTTAGAAACTGATTTCGATCGTGTTAGGATTTAGAAAGGTTCTCACTGACCCAATGCGCTGATAATCCGTAAGGTTTAAACCATACCTCAAAACCGATCGTGTATCACTGACTGGGCATGTTTAACTCTTTCCATACGAACGGCGAAAGAGACGACGTTAACAGCGTTTCACCCCAATTACCATCATCAAAATATTGCAAGCGGAAGGCTCTTATACTGAAGACGTGAATGTTGACAAAGAATACCACAATTCTGACGACGGAAGCTAAAGGTTGGGTCATTCAGACACCCACTGGATATCCGAGGGGTCTGTGTAGAGGAGAAGAGAGGACTGGCCGTACTGAGTGAGTTAAAACGCCTGGGAAGAGTCGGTTTTAGTAACCTGTCGGCCCTGAATCTACATAGTGTAACGAAATAATGTGTGGTATACTTCTCTGTTTTACGAATTTGTACATAATCTGTTTTCGTTTCGTTTTGTTTATGGATTAGTGTGTAATTCGATATTATGTCAACTGCAGAGACACAGAGTACACCCGAGGAACCGAACACATGCACAACGTGCTGCACATTGCATCAGAGTTCAGACATGATTCGATACACGTGTATGTTGCACGAACAGGCGTTTGGTATGAGAAAAAGCAATCATTTTGATTTACACCTAACCTACTTTTTCTTTCTTTCTTTTCCCATTGTATCTGATGTCAAAACGTATCTCAAAGTGAATCCAAATGTATCTGAAATTTGTTACGAGTTGATTTACATGTATTTCAGAAACCCAAAATGTATTTCTATTATTATGCATATTTGCAAATTCGAGCACAGATTTCAGTTGACCTCCTTGAACAAAAGATATCATTAGAAACCCGGACGAGCTGATCCAGCAACCAGAAAAAATAACTTCTCTCTGTCTCTGTCACTCTGTCTCTGTGTATCTGTCTGTCTCTGTCTCTGTCTCTCTCCCTCCCTCCCTCCCTCTGTCTTTGTCTCTGTTTGTACCTCCCTCCCTCTGCCTCTGTCTCTGTCTCTCTCTCTCTCTCTCTCTCTCTCTCTCTCTCTTTCTCTCTCTTCTTCCCCTCCAACCTTTTCACTACCTCTGCCCGTGGAACCAACCTTGCATCTACAAAGAATTTCCTTTTTTTTCTTTTTTTTCTCTTTTTGTCTCAGATTGCCTGGCCACCCATCTTCCCTCCCTTTCCCTCATTTCCCTGTTCCCATCCTCACCCCCCTAACTATCTTATCTGTCTTTTTTTGTCTTTTTTTTCTTTTCTTTTTTTTTTTTTTTTTTTTTGCTGTTATTCCCCCTCCTCACTTCCCCTTAACCCCCTACCCCAACCAACCCTCACACCCTCTCTCACCTAACGGTTCAGAGAGGACCAGGACGCTGGGGAATCCCCGAGGTCTTTAACCTGCAGATGGATGTCCCTGGCGAGGTGAGTGGACGTCCAGGCCAGGCAGCGATTCATACATACAAATTAAGCCCACCCCCGCAAGTCCGCCCTGGCGGGAAAAAAGCTTCATCACTGACACCCCTGTATGCTGCACGGGTCTAGTGCCAAGCGGCCTGATAAGGTTCGGGTTGTGGGGGCTGAGGGAGGCGAGGAGAGGGGGTGGGGGGCGGGGTGTCAGGAAACAGGACAAGAGTGAGTGTGGGTGGACGGGAAGCCAGCACGGACTTGGAAGGAGGTTGTGGAGGATGAGGCGGAAGGAAGGAGGTGGGTGGTAGGCTGGGGGAAAGGGGACACAAATGGGATAATGCTTTTCAATTGCGGCTTTTTCCGTGACAGTGCTACCTAAGACAAGAAAAGGGCGGCTGTGGAGAATAGGAGGGAGGGAGGGAGAGAGGTTTGGGGAAGGCGAGGCTGAAAACTAAAGATCGCTCTGAGACAGGCCGCAGGAAGGAGTGTGGAGGGGGTGGGGGTGTATGGGGAAGGGGGTGGGAGGCGTCGTTTGGAAGGATGAGTCATCCCTCCAAGGGAAAAAGATCATCTGGAAATCGTCTGTCCTGTACCGTTCTGGACTTCATCAAACACGCGCACTTATAGTTGGAATGCCATTCGGACCCCCTGCTAGATTAGCATTGAATTTTTCCTCCGTTCCAGCCATAATCCTGAAATCCCTTGAGGCCGGATGGAAAAGGAAACTAGATCAGTGGATGATTTCAGATGCGGGAATCAGAACGGATGTCACATTGAGTTATATGGTATATTTCACATAACAAGTCTGGTCGGAAAGTGCATTTCAGCAAAGCAAAGCGAACTAAAAGAAAGAGAGAAGAAAAAAAAAGCGTGCCTCGCAACTTCCATTTTCAAAAACGTCTTTCGAGATAATGGTCCTCAGTCCTGGTAAACATGTGAATATACATTATTCCCCAAATAAGGCTTTGCTGAACTTCAGTGACTGTTGGCGATTTAGAAAGAATGCAAAACGTCAGGGGAAAGAAGGGAAATAACAAAGGAAAAACCAAAACAACCGCGGAAACAGGACAAGACATAGAGGTGATTCGAGTGACCAGGCCCATTCCAACTAAGTACGTAAAGGCTGGCTGCTTCTTTGCAACAGACACGGAGGGGTGATTGAATACACTTTGTTTGTGTATAAAATCTGTCACTCTAATTTTTATCTGGAACTGAACGGTTTAAGTGCTACCTCCTGTCGGAGTTTATTTCTTCAGATGCAGTTATTCCATGTATCATTTTACCCATCTCTCTCTCTCTCTCTCTCTCTCTCTATCTATCTATCTATCTATCTATCTATCTATCTCTCTCTCTCTCTCTGTCTGTCTTCCTTCTATGTCTCACTCTCTGTCTTTCTTTTGATAGATATTACGCCGTTCCAACTCCATTATTGATTAGTTCTTTTACACCTAACTTCTCGTTTCCATGTCACGAACGATTTCAATGTTGATCTCGGAAGGGTGTCCAGATTTCTTTTGTTATTCAGTTAGTTTCAGAAAACAGTTTCGAGCGGCATTTACATATGTTTCTTTCAGTTTTGCTTATATATATATATATATGTATAATCAAATGGGTTTGTGGTTTTGTAACCAGCAGATGACTTCCATTGTCTTACAGATGATAGGCGACATGTGTGGCCTCATTTGCATGTCTGGTCTGCCTGTCTCATTTCCTATCTTGCGTGTCTGCCTGCCTGTTTCTCTGTAACTCTCTGTTTCTCTCTTTTCGTCCCTTTCCTCACCTCTGTCAGTGCCGTGATCTATGAATCAACAAGGGTGCCATCGATGTGAGGTGCGCGGCTATCGGTTGTTTGCCCCCCCCCCCCCCCCCCCCCCCACTCCCACCCCTCCCCCCCGCAATCCCACCAGCCCTGTCCATATCCTTCTCCTTCATTAACCCCCCCACACCCACACCCCACCCCTCATCTTTAACCCTCCCCTTCTCCTACTGTCCATATCCTTCTCCTTCATTGAAAACCCGCCCCCCTATGACCCCCACAACACACCCCCAGACCACCCTTCATTATTAACCCTCCCATCCTCCCACTGTCCATATCCTTCTTCATTGAAAACCCGCCCCCTTATGACCCCCACAACACCCCCCAGCCTACCCCTCATTATTAACCCTCCCATCCTCCTACTGTTCATATCCTTCTTCATTGAAAACCCGCCCCCTTATGACCCCCACAACACCCCCCAGACTACCCCTCATTATTAACCCTCCCATCCTCCTACTGTTCATATCCTTCTTCATTGAAAACCCGCCCCCTTATGACCCCCACAACACCCCCCAGCCTACCCCTCATTATTAACCCTCCCATCCTCCTACTGTTCATATCCTTCTTCATTGAAAACCCGCCCCCTTATGACCCCCACAACACACCCCCAGACCACCCTTCATCTTTAACCCTCCCTCTCCTCCTGTCCATATCCTTCTCCTCGACAACCCGTCCCACGCCCACCCATCATCTTTTAACCCCCACCCCACCCCCACCCTCCCTCTTTTACGCCTATCTATTCCACTCGGGAATGTTCGATGGTCCGGAGCAGATCAGTCACCACTTTGGGGCATTCATTCCCCTGGGGTAAAGCTTTAACCTGCAGATGGATGGATATCCAACACGAGATGAGCAGACGTCCAGGAGAACCAGCGACTCATGCATACCAAAAAAATCGGTCCTCCTCCGCACCACGCAGTCCTGCTTGCCTTGGGCTGGAGGAGAACGCTTCATCACTGACACACTTCCCTCTGCAGGTCGGGGTCTTTGGCTGCCAGCAAACAGCTGATAAGGTTTTTTGGGGACAGGAATGGGTCAGGAGTGTGTGTGTGGGTGGGTGGGCGGGTGAGTGTTAGGAAAACAGACGGAAAGGGTGGGGACGGAAAAGAGGAGAGAAAGGTGAGTGTCTGGTAGTGGGGATGGGGGGAGAGGGGGGCGGGCCGTAGGGAGGGGCGGAAAGAAGAAGAAGAAAAAAAAGAAAGGATAAAGTCTTATCAGATTTGGCTGAATTCGGGGGATTTGCTATGTCTGGGGCAGAGCGAGCGAGAGACAGACAGACAGACAGACAGAGACAGAGACAGAGGCAGAGAGACAGAGAGATAAGGAAGAAACATTGCTTATACCTTATTTCTCATAGGTTCCTTCCAGAAAGCAGGGCAAGGAACAAAGGAGGTGGTCGTCCTGGAACAGTCAGTACGCGGCAGTTGAAAGCTCACTCAAAAGTTAAGGTGACGGCGGATAGAGGTTTCTGTTTTGGCCTTACGACTGTCAATAAAATTGGCTCTTTTACGTTGGCATGTTAACAAAGTCCTGGCCGCTTTCCTGAAAGGCAGCACGTTGGGTACTGTGAGTTTTGGGGCTCGGTAATTATTCATGCCATCATCTTACATTGAAAGAGTCGTCCAATCCGCTTTAGCTGGAGACCACACCAACAGGCTAGGCTTGTGTGTGTGTTTGTGTGCGTGCGTGCGTGCATGCGTATATCTGTGTGAAGGAAGGAGGAAGTTATGACCACTGGGATCAACACTTGTTGAATCACCGATTGTCCCAATCAGAATCAGCAGCTTAGGAATGACGAAGTAATGTAAAAGAATTCATAGATACATATGTGACATTAAATGACCCTTACCAGCTAGCGGGATAGGAGAGAAGGGAGAATCGAGCTGAAATTAATCATCATTTGTGCCGGTGTACTTTAACATGAAGATGCGGTTCTCAACGGTAGCGCTCGACGACTCAAACCCCTCTTTTCCGCCCTAATTTTCTGCCCCACCCCCACCCCAACCCACCCTAAACCCCGCTCCCTCTTCCAACGTATCCACCAGTAGCTTCAATGTTGTTTTTTTTCTCTCTCTCTTTTTTTTTTTTTTTATTTTTTTTAAGGTGAGCTTTCATGTGTATATGACTTCTTGTCCCCTATCGTTTGTGCACACGAACTTCGTTTTCAGGGTCAAAATCGAGGAGTATCATCATCAGACCAGTCCGCTGACAGGCCCTTCTTTCTGGAATGACGTCTCTCTCTCTCTCTCTCTCTCTCTATCTATCTATCTATCTCTGTCTCTATCTTTCTATGTAACTCTCTCACTCTCACTCTCCATTTGTCTGTCTGTCTGCCTATCAGTCTATCTATCTATCTATCTATCTATCTATCTCTATCTGTCTATTCATCAGTCTCGATGCATGTTTATGTGCCCATGGCCGAATGCATTCAGCATTCATTTCATTCGAGTCATTCATTCCTTTCCTTTCTTTGTCTCTGTCTGTCTGTCTGTCTGTCTGTCTCTCTCTCTCTCTCTCTCTCTCTCTCTCTCTCTCTCTCTCTCTTAAATATACAGTTGCAGGTTTCGCTGTCATGCTGATAAACCAGATATCCCTCTGCGCCAGGCTAACTTCCCTTGAGCAGTGTCCAAACAGACACATCCTCGGGGAGTGCCTTACATCTTAGCTGGAATGTCTGTGTACTCTGCTTCTCCTTGTTTGTGGACGTCGAGGCGAGGGAAACAGTTCAAACAATGAAGGAGGGATAGACATCGACAGATTGGCGGTTTATCTTTTCAACTTCTTCTTCTTCTTCTTCTTCTTCTTCTTCTTCTTCTTCTTCTTCTTCGTTGTCTTCTTTTGCTTCTTTGGTCGTCTAACTAGGAGAATCTCTGTCACTCTTACGAAGCACCCAATATGCGGAACTTGAAGCCCCGTTCTTGAGTTCGAATAGCATTACTCAGTCCCAGTATTGAATGAGACGACAGAGCGTTTGAGAACTGCTGTGTGTCCTTGGTATATGAGCATAGAACATAGTATATTATATCCATGGAAGTCGACATCTTGTCTGTGGCCTTAGAACTTTCAGATACGTCCGTGAGAGATCTATTGTGACTGGTGACCATCTGTTGATGCAAAATCATTTGCCATCATTTGAAGTCGTCTCTTTCTTTCTTTCTTTGATTTAACGTCTTTCCACTTTGAGTGATATTAGACGTGTCATATGTGTGTGCGTATTGGTGTGTCTTGGAGGTGGGGTTGGGATGGAGTTTTAAGTTGTCTCTTGTTTTGAGCCAGAAGTTGACGATGGTAATGAAAATGGCGCCGCTATCGAAGGGAGGTTGGAAATAATAATGATAACGAAATTAAAAGAAGCTGTTGAGCGGGATCATTGCGTGTTACTAACGGGTCCAGACACGTGTTTAGCCAGCAGGGCTGCACGCATGCAACACAGACTGAAACGGGGACAACTGTTTCATTTTACATTTTATTTTTTTTTTTTTAAACTGGCGATACTGCATAGAAGATAATGGATTATATCAATCATGATCATGACGGTGTTGTTGTTGTTGTTTGTTTGTTTTTAATTAAAATTCACTGATGATAACAGTACCAAAGACCTGTCTTCCCATTTTCCGAATCTTCACTGATATTTAATAGTGTTTTTTCGTTATTTTATTTTTCTCCCTTTTCTTTTCTTTTTTCCTGGTCCATTGCAATCATGGTTCTATTCTCTTAATATGCATTTCACAATGACCATTACAAACTATTCTTACACATATCAAAATTTTAATATGACGCACATCAAATATGACCATGTTAAAGTTGATAAGCACTAAAGTTTTCATATTACAATGATACAAGGTTGTTTTTAAGCACTAAAGTTTTCATATTACAATGATACAAGGTTGTTTTTTAAACTATTTAGAAAAAAAGAAAAGAACAAACAACACGAGAATAAATAATATATATCTCTGATTTTGTGGGGTGGCTTGTCACAGCAATTGACAAGCTGATTGATGACTCACCAGCATTTCATCTGTTTCAAGGTAGGAATGGATTTGTTGTACCTTGTTTTTCCCTGTTCTTTTATGTGTTTTAGAGTGCACGTGCGCGCGCATGCGTGTATGTGTGTGTGTGTGTGTGTGTGTGTGTGTGTGTAGATGTGTGTGCGGCGTATATGCGTGCGTGCGTGTTAGTTTTTTTGTATGTGTGGTCTGTGTATATGTGTGTGTGTTCGCGCGTGCATGTGTGAGCAGCATGTATGCGTGCGTGTGTGTGTGTGTATGTGTGTGTGTGTGTGTGTGTGTGTGTGTGTGTGTGTGTGTGTGTGTGTGTGTGTGTGTGCGGACTGCGGCCGATAAACAACAATAAACCATCTGAATCTGAGAGCTTGTAATTACTGTTACGTTCAATCGCTGCCTTTACAAAGGGAAATAAAGACGCTGGCAACAAATAACACAGTGCCCCATCACGGGACAGACAAAAGCTTAGCGGCCAAAGACAGAAGGAAACGGAAGGAAGGAAGGAAGGAAGGAAGAAAGAAAAAGCAGGAGTCTGTCTACCACCTCCAGCGATGAAGATTTACTGTGTCGTGTAATCATCGTATCGGTGACTGTTGATGTCAGGCGGGCGGAACTTCTCTCTCTCTCTCTGTCTTTCCTTCCCTACCCCATCCCCCCTATGTGTGTGCATGCAGCATGCGTGCGTGCGTGCGTGTGTATGTGTGCGTGTGTGTATGTCTCTATGCCCGTGTGTGTGCCTGTGCGTGCGTGCGCGCGCGTGAGTGTGAGAGTTTGTGAGACCTTGCTTGGCTTGCTTGCTTGCGCGCGCGAGTGTGTGTGTGTGTGTGTGTGTGTGTGTGTGTGTGTGTGTGTGTGTGTGTGTGTGTGTGTGTGTGTGTGTGTGTGAGTGAGTGTGTGTGTGTAAACGACATAAACAAGTTATCTTCCCCTGACGTGACAAAACTAGCCGCCGAAACGCTGCAACAGACGGGGGTGCAAACAAATATTCGGGAGGGGCAGAATTTATTTTCTGCACTGTCTTTCGTGATCAGCAGAACTTGCCGACCCAGACAATGTTATGCGTAAACCGTCCACCAGCTCTCTGGCAGACAAATTTCACTTCCTAGACCACTAAAAGAAAGCACAGGTCAAACGGATTGACGCTTAGACGTATTTGCGATATCCGTATTCCACGCAAAAATGTTCAATAAATATTTTTTCAATATTGATATAAATGCAATCTTTCTGTTAGTATCTGTGGCATGTGCTTGTTAGAATATAATTGTATATTTTGTGCAGAAACTGATGTCTTGATTTTGTACGATCAATTTTTTTTTTTTTTAATTACATAAAATTGCGAACATTGCTGTGTAACATCAGAAGGGGAAATTCCAAAAAGATGTCGAGAAAAAAGAAGAAAAAATTACAAGAAAATGTTACACATAGACGGTCAGATGAGACAATGACACATAGAGCATCAAATGAAATAAAAGGACAGAGAGATTAGGAAAGGTTACATCATAAATGCATTCAAAGGAACAGTCAGACTGGGAAAACTGAAAATGTACATCATAATTCATAGTCTTTGCATTTTTATTGCTTCTGGACCTTTCGTGTGGTGGGGTGTGGGGGAGGGATGATGATGATGTGTGTGGGGGCGGGAGGGAGAGAGAGAGGTGGAGCAGAAGGAGAAACAGAGAGACAGAAAGAATGGATGGCGGTTGGGTGGTACAAACCTATACTGGGCCCACGTCTGTGTCCGGTACGACACAGTCGAGCCCAGTCGGCGGCAGCGTGATGCTTTAAGGTAACCTTAGTAATCTCCTCCGTGCTGGAGACAATATGAGGATGATGTACAAGTACAGGCGTGCAGTCTAGACCAGGCCGCAGACTCATTTGTAGGGAGGGTGGGAGGGGGGGGGGGCAAGAAAAAAAAGTATGCCCTGTATTAACGTTGCGCGGCGGCCCCTACAGCGGCCCCCTATTTCTCCTTCTCATAACAATAGTCACTGTCTCTTTTTCTTGTTTGTCCCTTACCTATGGCTGTATCTGTCAATCTGTCTGTCACATACACGCACACACACTGGTGAATGCCAGACTCGCCAAAGCCAGTGCTGCCTTTGGCAGACTCCATAAGAACGTTTGGAACAGGAGAGGCATCACCCTGGAGACGAAGCTCAAAGTATACAAGGCCATAGTTCTCACCACACTGCTCTATGGATGTGAATCATGGACGGTCTACAAATGCCACGCCAAAAAGCTGAACCACTTCCACACCACCAGCCTCAGAAAACTTCTCGGCATATAGTGGCAAGAGAAGATCCCTGACATAGAGGTGCTCACTCGTGCAAACTTGCCCAGCATCTACACCATCTTGATGCAGGTCCAGCTGCGCTGGGCAGGCTATGTAGTTCGCATGCCAGACCACCGGCTCCCCAAGAAACTGCTGTACGGCGAACTCCAACATGGCAAGCGCTCCCATGGAGGCCAAAAGAAGCGCTTCAGAGACACTCTGAAAGCTTCTCTGAAGGCCTTCAACATCAGTCACGACACATGGGAGCTGAATGCAATGGACAGACCAAAGTGGCGTTCAGCTGTCCACAAAGGCGCCAAATCCTGTGAGGCCAACAGAATCGCTGCAGCAGAGCAACGCAGACAGGCCAGGAAAAGCAGTGCCAGCAAGTCCCCGACAGCCGCCACCATCCCCTGTCTACACTGCGTCCGAACCTTCCGGGCGCGGATTGGCCTGACCAGTCATCTGCGCACCCACATAGCCCAACCCATCCACCCCCAGGATGACTGGATGATCCTCGTCGATCCCGACGGACGAACCACACAGGGGGGCAAGAAAAAAAGTATGCCCTGTATTAACGTTGCGCGGCCCCCTATTTCTCCTTCTTCTCATAACAATAGTCACTGTCTCTTTTTCTTGTTCGTCCCTTAACTATGGCTGTATCTGTCAATCTGTCTGTCACACACACACACACACACACACACACACACACACACACACACACACACACACACCTCATTCCACGTTGAAATCGACCCAGCCATCAAACGGGCAAAAAACTGAACAACACCGACAACAACACCAACGAACAACAAACAAAAACAAATGAACGAAAAACAAAAACAACAAGGCAAGAAAACACACACACACACACACACACACACACACACACACACACACACACACACACACAGCTAAAAGAGGAGCACAAGATTCAGAAAAATCGACAAAAATACTTGTCCGACTTTCCGTGAAAGAAGCATACACTATGATAGAAAAAACAGCATGAGGTTGATTTCATAAACGATGGAAGACAGAGTCTTCAAAACAGAAAGGGACATTATTCCCCGAACGTATTATTAAAGAAAAAATACCGAATTCTTCAACTTGCTATACAAGATTAATAACCTATACTTTCTTCCGTATAAAACGTGACGCGCTGAAGACAAAATATAGTAAAAATGTTATATGCATTTGTGGTAAGCAGTTCGGCTTGCATCATAGTTTGTTTCAATGTCAGCAGTTACGTATCTTGTTGCCCAAGTATTTCACAGAGAGTAAGTATTCTGCAGATGACTTGGGGGAAGTTATTTCAAACGAGGTTCTTTTAGTAGAACTTTCAAAGGCATTAGTTCATAGCTCTATTTCTACATTCCTTTAATGTACTTCATAATCATGTTAATGGTTTTAGTTCTTATCATCATTATTGAATTGTTACTGTTAAAGCTAATTTCATGTTAGTTATGCATTTCTTAGTAGTTTTGTTTTTTTTTTACTTTTTCTGTTTTATTCTGACTTCTCTTTCCCCTCTCCCTACCCCTCCCCACCCCATTTTTTTTTTTTTCTTTTTTATCATCTAATATCACTAATAGTGAAAAGACGCTAAACTAAAGAACGAACACACACACACACACACACACACACACACACACACACACAGAGAGAGAGAGAGAGAGAGAGAGAGAGATGGATAGACAGACAGATAGATAGTTTGTGAGATATGTATGTTGTGAATGAATTAACCGACATTATTTCTACGCTCTTTCTCGGTTATCTCGGTTTCTCTAACGCTGTAATCATTGTCTGCCATGTCTTTGTTTCCTTCTGCCCCTTTATTTCTTTGTTATATAAGATGACGCGTTGCTCCCTGCCCCTACACGTTTTTTTGTTTTGTTTTGTTTTGTTTTTTGTTTTTTTTGGGGGGGGTTGTTGTTGTTTTGTTGGGGGTTTTTTGCTGTTGTTGTTCTTGTTGTTGTTTTTTTCTTTTTTTGTCAGACCCTCCCCTAAAACTGTTATAACGTAACCATTATTTACGAGAACACTGACACTCTCTCTCTCTCTCTCTCTCTCTCTCTCTCTCTCCTCCCCCTCCTCCTCTTCCTCTCGGTCACTGTCTTTCTCTCTCTTTCGTCAAGTCGATTGTCAAAAAAAAAAAAAAGAAAAAAAAAAGAGAATATATTAATAACAAAAGTAGCAACCGTGTCCCATTATCTCTCTGTGTCTCTCTTTCCCTCAACCTCACCGTCTCTCTCTCTCTCTCCCGCTCTTTCTTAACCCCTCCTTCTAATACCCCCTCTCCCTTTCCTTACTTCTCTGCAGGTCCATTTCCTCATTTTTGCACACACACTCCCCCCCCGCCCCCCCCCCCCCCCACACACACACACACACATACACACACCCTCCGCCACCCTCTCTCTATAATATTTCTTCCTCCACTGCTCTTCCCCCCCCCCACACACACACACACCCACCACACCACCTACCCCTACCAGGATGACTCACCACCGGTGTTGCGCAATGTCTGGCCAACAAGCCCCCCGTCTCGCCACGCCGGCCGGACACTACTGGCGATGGTCCAGAAGCCGGGCGGACCGGCGGCAGCCATATAGCCAGGGGCTGGCTAGTTTCGGGAAGGGAGGAATGGGTGGGAGGGGGCGAGTGGGGGTGAGTGGTAGGGCGTGGTGAGGCCGGGGGGGTGGGGGTGGGCTTTTTGGCAGTCCACAGAAGTGTTTTTGTGTGTGTGTGTTGGGGGGGGGGGGGGGGAGCGGATGCGAGGCAAAGATTTGTTTCTGTATTGTTTGTTTGTTTATTTTGTATTTGAGGGGTTGGGGTTTTTTTATTTAGTTTTTTGTTTGTTTATTTTTTTGTTGTTTTTTGTTTTTGTTTTTGTTTGGTTTTTTGTTGTTGTTGTTTTTTTTTTGTTTTGTTTTGTTTTGTTTTGTTTGTTTTTTTTTGGGGGGGGGGTTGTGGGTTGTTGTTTGTTTTGTTGTTTCTTAATTATCAATTGTTTATTAATTTTGTTTGTTCGTTTGTTTCTCCGGATTTCTCCGGATTCCAAACGCAGCTAGGGCTGCCATGAGATACCATGGCTGTTTTGGCGGTAGGCGAGCCTTACGGTGTACCTTACATCATGCGTGTTGTGTGTGTGTGTGTGTGTGTGGATGTGCGAGGAAAGGCGAGGTGAGATTTGTCTGTTTCGTTCGTTTGTTTGTTTGTTCGTTTGTGTATCTTCTTCTTCTTCTTCTTCTGCGTTCACTCGTATGCACACGAGTGGGCTTTTACGTGTATGACCGTTTTTACCCCGCCATGTAGGCAGCCATACTCCGTTTTCGGGGGTGTGCATGCTGGGTATGTTCTTGTTTCCATAACCCACCGAACGCTGACATGGATTACAGGATCTTTAACGTGCGTATTTGATGTTCTGCTTGCATATACACACGAAGGGGGTTCAGGCACTAGCAGGTCTGTACATATGTTGACCTGGGAGATCGTAAAAATCTCCACCCTTTACCCACCAGGCGCCGTCACCGTGATTCGAACCCGGGACCCTCAGATTGACAGTCCAACGCTTTAACCACTCGGCTTTTGCGCCCGTCGTTTGTGTATCAATTTTTAAGGGTGGTCTTTTGTTTGGCATCAGTTGTTCGTTGGTTTGTCCAGATGCAGAACAACAGTCGACCAGAGGAATGGGATGGCCCGACAGTCTCTTTTTCTTTTTTATGTAACTTCCATCTTTAGACGTGTGGAGAGTTCGAGATGAGATTTGTCTATATTTTCATTTGTTCGTCTGTGGATTTGGGTGTGTGTCTTTTTTTCTTTTAATTTTTTCTTCTTTTTTTTTTTTTTTTTTTTTTTTTTTTTTTTTTTTGGGGGGGGGGGCGGTTGTTTTGTTTTTTTGTTTTTGTTGTTTTGTTTGTTTGTTTAATGTCAATTGGTGGGTTGTTTTACCACATGCAGAACAAACCCAGGGAGAGCTAGCGAGGGATGGCATGACAGTGTCTTGGAGGCTGGGCCTGCAGTATTTCTTCTTCTTCTTCTTCTTCTTCTTCTGCAACTCCCACGTTCACTCATATGTACCAGTGGGCTTTTTTACGCGACGTGTATGACCATTTTTATGACCCCGCCATCTAGGCAGCCGTACTCCATTTTCGGGGGTAACGTAAGACAGACACATCCATAGGGGTGTGGGGGTGCATACTATGAGAGATTTGTCTCCGTTTTTGTTGCGGTTTTTTGTTTGTTTGTTTGTCTGTTTTTGCTTTGTTTTTTGTTGTTTTGTTTTGTGTTTTTGTTTTGTTTTGTTTTGTTTTTGTTTGTTTTTGTTTGGTGGGTTTTGGGGTTTTTTTTGTTTTGTGTTTTTTGTTGTTGTTTTTTTGGGGGGTATCATCAATTCGTACGTTTGTTTGTTTGTATTGAGTTACTGACATTTTCATTTATTTGTTGCTTATGTATTTAGGGTGGGTTTTTGTGTGTATTTAAGAGTGTTTGATTTCTTCAGTGTCATTGTATACATCATGTATTTTGGGGTGGTTTTTTTATTTGTTATAAATTGTTTCTTTGTATATTTAGAGGTGATTTTTCATCAGTTTATACATTTCTCTGTTTTTGTATTTAGGATTGTTTTCTTTATCATTATTCTATACTTTTGATTGCTTGTTCGTGTATTATTTTAAGGGTGCGTTGTTTTTTGTTGTTTTTTCGTTTTCTTGCTTTGTTTTGTTTTCATTATCAGTTGTTGTTGATTTTTCTCTCTTCCTTTTTTTTTCATTATCAGTTGTTTGTGTATTTCGGGATTTTTTTAAATTTTTATTACCAATTGTGTGTTTGTGTGTTAATGGGCGTTTCTTAGTTATCAGTTATACCTATGCATCTGATTTTTACACTGAGCTATTATTGACTTATTCTTTGTTTCTTTGTGATTTTTTTTATTTCACATTTGTTTGTATGTGTATTATTATGTAGAGGGATTGGAGCAACCTCTCAACTTTACTGAAAAAACATGACATTCACCCGAGGCAAGTTCAGCAATAATTGTGTTGTCAGCGACAAGTCTCTCTCGCTTATTCGTCCCCTCTCTCTCTCTCTCTCTCTCTCTCTCTCTCTCTCTCTCTCTCTCTCCTCGCTCGCTCGGTCTCTTTCTTCAGTCTGCGAAACTGTCCCAATCGTATTATCACGAGTCTACTCTGAAGCCATAAGTATATCTCAATGTAATATCCTATTTTTCGGACACAGTTTAAACTGAAAGCACGTTGGACTCGTAATTGGGTCGTGCATTTATACGGCGTGCGCGCGTACCCCTACCCACCCCCCCTCCTCACCCAAAGACTTACTACTCCCCCCCCCCCCCCCCCCCCCCCGCCCCACCACCACCACTACCACCACCACCACGATCTCTAGACACACTCCTCTCATCAGCTTGAAGAGTCAGCATCAGTGGACCATAATAATACTACAAAAGACCCGGAACAGACAAGAAGTCTGAAGTAATCTAACTCTGGCGACAGGTGGTCGAGCTGAAAAGAGGGAACTAATCTGGGTTTGAAATGAACTGGGCCAAGGGAGAAAATTAACTGCAGCTAGAGACATGACCACGTCTTGTATTGTTGGCCACAAAAGGACGTCGGAGGACTGGATTAACACACACAACCCACACGAACAGATAAAACATAAAAAGTACAGTGTATGTTAGGCTCTCCGACTATGAAGTTTGTGTTACTTCCTTCTTGGCTTTGTACACGTTCTTTTCGGTTAGTCGGTTAAGTCGAAATGACCGTATGTTTGATGTATTGTTTGCTTTTTCAGTAAACCCATTTCTTTATCTTTTTTTTTTTAATTGATTGGTGCCTTGACTGTTTTGTTGATTGACTGATCTGAGTGAAGGGGTAAGTCACATAATCATGTTCTTGACTGATCTGAGTGAAGGGGTAAGTCACATAATCATGTTCTTGACTGATCTGAGTGAAGGGGTAAGTCATATAATCATGTTCTTGATTGATCTGAGTGAAGGGGTAAGTCACATAATCATGTTCATGATTGATTTGAGTGAAAGGGTAAGTCACATAATCATGTTCTTGATTGATCTGAGTGAAGGGGTAAATCAAATAATCATGTTCTTGATTGATCTGGGTGAAGGGGTAAGTCACATAATCATGTTCATGATTGATCTGAGTGAAGGGGTAAGTCACATAATCATGTTCGATCGTTCACTGGTTGATTTGATTTGCTGTTTGCCGGTCAAAAAGTAAAGTATGTAGCGATAGAATTCTGTTGTGGGGTCTCATCCGCACAATGAAAAAGGAGACAAAAGTGACCATGTATCGCTGGAGAAGGTCCTCAGACGTGAAAGAAGACCTGTCCTGGATGCACACAACCGTCCAGATAGACTTCAGGGATAAGATGCATGAGCAAACTTAGCAGCGCTAAGGTGTTGCTAATCACTAGGAATGTTCCTAACTCCACGGTAAACTCCCCATATACTCGGGAACACTTTTAATTCTAAGCAAACGTAGCGCTGCAAAGATCGTCTCATGCAACCCGGACCAGGGTCGTTTGTCTCAAAAATGTTCAGCAGCAGTGCACAGACCAGTCCCTGTTGGTGGCGGCGATCTATGGATCTCACTTCCCAGGTTGAGGGATCCATGCCACGTCTCCCAAGCTTGGCCTTCAAGATGTCTGTGTATCTTTTGAAGGGTCGTCCTTGGTCACTGATTCGATCCCTCCTTCAGCTGGCCGTACAGCGACATAGTGGGGATTCTGCAGTACTCCATTAGGACTGTGACATGATCTGACCACCGCAGCTGGCTTCGGGCGAACATGCACTCAATGGTTGTGAGCTGACATTCGCCAGGAGTTTGTTTACCCCTGTCCTGCCACTTGAGATCACGTTCTGCGCAGACAGTGCTGGTTTTTTTTTTGTTTTGTTTTTTGTTGTTGTTTCCTTCCACATCTTATGTTACGGCGGAACAATGTCCAAGTTTCACAACTGTAGAGTAGTGTTGTAAAGACCACTATACTATTTATACTGCGATCTTGGTTGATGATTTGATGCCCCTTTCCTGCCACAGATGATGAGTCAGCCTGCCATATAATCTAATATATAAGAAGGATCCTGATGGGGAAATGGCGTGGATAACGACAAAGAATTTCCAGGGACTGGTTACGCGACATGGTAAAAAAAAATTGATTCACGAGATTTTAAACAATGTGGCAGAAATACACCGATCACTTCAATTGCCGTACACAATCAATCAACTTCACTACACTGTTAACACGTATTCAAAAGAACGAGTGAGTGCAAGGTATCACCGATCATTACAAAGGAGTCACCAGGAAAAATGAAATTATTACCAAGTTTGTTTCATAGACTGGATGTGAGGTTTCATGGCTCACTAGGTTTTAAACTGTAGTGCTGGCGATGGTCTTGTTTGGCACACATACAAGATAAATATATATATATATATACAGAGAGAGAGAGAGAGAGCTTAAGAGGAAATAGAAGCACACCGAACTCCAAACCCCCTCCACACACACACACCCCCCAGTGGCATCAGTCGGCTCAACCAAGACAGCCTGCTATGCAAATGACTCCGTGTTTGTAAAGAACTTTAGAGTTTGGTCTCTGACCGATGATAGGCGGTAGTAAGTACCTGTATCATACCATGTTATATCATACACACACGCGCGCGCGCGCGCACACACACACACACACACACACACACACACACACACACACACACACATTCAAAAGAACCAAAAGACTAATACAGAACGAAGAGAAACAGGGAGAGGAAAGCAGTAAAAAAAAAAATAATAATAATAATATATATAAAACCGCCATTACCAGCATTCTTTGTCGCCATTTTACACACACGAAAAAACAACAACCCATCTGTACAATAATAACACAACACACACACACACACACACACACACACACACACACACACACACACACACACACACACACAAATCCTGGCCTAAGATTGCCTAACAAACAAACAAGTCTTCGATTTCCTTCACACGCGCGCCCATACTACGGTATGACGACTGCCCAAGGCGCGCGACTCCACCCCGCCCCCCCCCCCCCCCCCCCCCACCCCCTTACCTCCCCCCTCCCCCCTCCCCCCTCCCCCGACACCAGGGTCACTGTCGCTATCCCCAACCAGACTCATTTTTCACGCGGCTGTGACAGAGCAAAGGAGCTGTTTACTAAATAAGAAAGAACAATCCCTACCCCTACCCCCGCCCCCCCCCCCCCCCCCCCCTCCCCTGTTCTGCAGACACGCCGGCTAGACAAGGTAGGGGAGAGAGAGCGGAGGGGTGGGGAAGTGGCAGGGAGGAGGATTTGGAGAGGCGAGGAGAGGAGAGGAGAGGGGTTAAAAATGGGATTGGGTTAGAGCGGAGGGTGTGATAAAGTATATTGGAGTCAGGCGTCGTAATGACGGAGTGGAATGACGTGACGTGGTATTGGCGGGCGGTGACTTGGCTGGCTTCTAGAGAGAAACCTACGGAACAGACACCTGACATTTGACACTTGGAAGTGTTTACTGTCTGTTGGCAAGAAAGGTCTGTATTTCTGTATTTCTCTCTTCTTCTTTTTTTCTTTGGTCACAACAGATTTCTCTGTGTGAAATTCGGGGTTGCTCTCCCCACCCCCACCCCCACCCCCCGCCTCCCCCTCAGGGAGAGCGGTCGCTACACTGAGATCGCCACCTTTTTTTTCTTTTTTTCTCTTCTTTTTTTTTCCCCCTGCGTGAAGTTTTATTTCTTTTTTTTTCCTATCAAATTGGATTTTTCTGCAGATTTTTTTGCCAGGGACAACCCTTTTGCTGCCGTGGGTTCTTTTACGTGCGCTAAGTGCATGCTGCAGACAGGACCTCGCTTTATCGTCTCATCCCAATGACTAGCGTCCAAACCACCACTTAAGGTCTGGTGGAGGGGGAGAAAATATTGGCGACTAAGACGTGATTCGAACCAGCGCGCTCAGATTCTCTCGCTTCCTAAGCGGACGCGTTACCTCTAGCCCATCACCCCATTTGTCTTTCGACAATACAAACACAATGAAGTCATACTACTTCACCACGATCACGTGACCCTCCTCCCCAATAATTCCCTACACATCCTACCAAGATATTTCAGATAGTGACGCCGTATTATCTCTCCTCCACCTTACTCGTTCCGTCAGTAAAGCCATAGTACCTTCCCATCACAAGGCCTGATCAGAGTGTTGACGCACAGGACCACCACAGAACCACCCACCGGACCACCTACAGTATCACATGACCACCCACAGGACCACCAACAACAGGACCACCGCATGACCACCAAAAACCACCAATGGGAACTACAACAGGACCACCACAAGACCACCACAGAACCACCGCAGGACCACCGAAAACCACCAACAGGAACTACAACAGGACCACCACAGGACCACCATAGGACCACCCACCAGACCACCACAAGACCACCATAGGACCACCCAACACAAACCACCAGAGGACCACTCATCACAGGACCACCACAAAGGACCACCACAACACCACAAAGGACCACCACAGGACCACCACAGGACCACCACAACACCACCACAGGACCACCACAACACCACCACAGGACCACCACAAAGGACCACCACAACACCACCACAGGACCACCACAACACCACCACAGGACCACCACAACACCACCACAGGACCACCACAACACCACCACAGGACCACCACAACACCACCACAGGACCACCACAACACCACCACAACACCACCACAAGACAACCAAAGGACCACCACAACACCACAACAGGACCACCACAACACCACCACAAGACAACCAAAGGACCACCACAACACCACAACAGGACCACCACAACACCACCACAGGACCACCACAACACCACCACAACACCACCACAAGACAACCAAAGGACCACCACAACACCACAACAGGACCACCACAACACCACCACAAGACAACCAAAGGACCACCACAACACCACAACAGGACCACCACAACACCACCACAGGACCACCACAACACCACCATAGGACCACCACAGGACCGCTACAATACCACTACAACACCACCATAGGACCACCACAGGACCACTACAACACTACCACAACACCACCACAGCACCACCACAGGACCACAACAGGACCGCTACAATACCACCACAGGACCACTACAACACTACCACAACACCACCATAGGACCACCACAGGACCACCACAACACCACCACAGGACCACCACAACACCACCACAACACCACCACAGGACCACCACAACACCACCACAGGACCACCACAACACCACCACAGGACCACCACAGGACCACCACAACACCACCACAGGACCACCACAACACCACCACAGGACCGCTACAATACCACCACAGGACCACCACAACACCACCACAGGACCACTACAATACCACCACAACACCACCACAACACCACCACAACACCACCACAGGACCACCACAGGACCACCACAACACCACCACAGGACCACCACAAGACTACCAGAGGACCACCCATCACAGGACCACCACAAGACAACCAAAGGACCACCACAACAACACCACAAGACCACCCACCACAGGATATCTCGCACAGCTTGTGGTGATTCGCCTCAGTGATACTGGGCAGCTGTGATTCACAGGACACCGCAAAAAGTGTCGCAGCCAGATCGAGTGAGCATCCTGCAGAGGTGTAGGTGTTTGCATAAAATCAAATGGGAAAGTGAGATGTCACTCACCACCCGTGCCATTCAAAGCTGGATCCACAGGCGCAGTAGTAGCAGACTAGTTGGTGCTGCACACTTCCAACCAGAAAGCTGTTCAGTTCGGTTCTCGGATGTGCCAGGGGAAAGCAGAACAGAGTTTGTCTGTTTGTTTTAAGGCCATTCTGGGAACCACCAGTTCATCCCTGAATCACCGTCACGCGTTGACGCGCGCGCGCTCCTCAGAACAAATACGTGGCATTTAAGATACTGTCATCCATGTGAGAGCTGAACAGGTTACAATATGAGCACGAGAAATCCTATTATGCATTGCTGCCGATTGTGGAATAAAGCTGTAGAAACGGTCACATTGAAAAATATATATATACATAAAAGAAAGCTGCTGATAGCCAAAAAGCTCGCTCGTTTAAACGAAAGCAAAAGAGAACAGCAATACTGACATGCAGAAGTGTGAGAAAAAACCTAGGCAGGACACTTCTCCTGCTAGCTATTTCCGCCGACTTCGTGAATGGGTCAGGAAAGAGAAGTTCATATCAATGGACATGGCCCAAAGGTGGCTGTCCCATTAGGAAAGAGAAGTTAGGATCAATGGACATGGCCCAAAGGTGGCTGTCCCATTAGGAAAGAGAAGTTAGGATCAATGGACATGGCCCAAAGGTGGATGTCCCATTAGGAAAGAGAAGTTAGGATCAATGGACATGGCCCAAATGTGGATGTCCCATTCGGAAAGAGAAGTTAGGATCAATGGACATGGCCCAAAGGTGGATGTCCCATTCGGAAAGAGAAGCTAGGATCAATGGACATGGCCCAAAGGTGGCTGTTCCATTAGGAAAGAGAAGTTAGGATCAATGGACATGGCCCAAAGGTGGATGTCCCATTAGGAAAGAGAAGTTAGGATCAATGGACATGGCCCAAAGGTGGATGTCCCATTCGCCGCGGCTTTATCGGAGGTTTTATGTATTGGCTGGTGGGGCCAGATTTAATATGAAAATTGTAGTGATATGTCCCCTCTTCTTCTTCTTCTTCTTCTTCTTCTCTCTCTCTCTCTCTCTCTCTCTCTCTCTCTCTCTCTCTCTCTCTCTCTCTCTGTCCTAATTGTTGTGGTATCTGGTTATGCTCATTGTATTTACATAGTTGTAGTAGCGCATGTTAAACTCTGTTATCGACCCCTGTTCATATGGGGCTGTGGCCTTTGATGAACAAATCATCTGAATCTGAATCTCCCTCTGTGTCTGTCTGTCTTCTCTGTCTCTGTCTGTTTCTCCCTCTCTTTCTCTCTCTCTTGTATTCCCGCGCGCGCGTGCTTCTTTTCTCTACTCTTACTAACCTCTAATGTGCGTGCATGCGCACGAATTCAGCACAAAGCACTATTTCAGTTTTCAGTGTAGTGATATTTTCCAAAGTATACTTATAAAGATATTATGTCGAATACATTTTCTTATCACACCTTAATTTTCACACACTTTTCCACTGTTTATTGTATCGTACAATATTTGTTTTCGTTTACATCGATAAGTGTCTCGAATATAGCTAGAAATGTACTGACGGTATTGCGATAATATTTCCTTATTGTTTCAAGATATCGGGGAAGATGATGCCACCATAAATATCAGGTAATGAGCTTGATAGTTACTAAACATGATAGCTGAAGTTTCGGCGATTACCGTTGTGTTTTAGAAATCAATATGATAATAAATGTCAGTTCAACGAGTATATACTCCAAGTACCATTCATCTGATGCGTAAATGTCCACATTTGTAGGTTTTTGGAGGGGAAGGCAGTATTTTTAACTTTTCTTCGTCATATTCTTTTCTTTTCTATTTTTTAACAATCTATAAACAAATCTTGTGGGTTTTAAGAGTCGGGTTTTGTCCTTTTTCTACATAACTTTAGACACCTTTGAACGTTTTGCATATCATGCATGGGACAAACAATAGACTATAAAACAGGAAGGAAAGGGAGAGTGTGAAGTACGTCATAAAGACCGCCCGCAACCAAAAGCTATATTTGGGAGTATAACAACACTTTACATCCTCTCATACAAGATACACACAGACACACACAGAGACACACACACACACACACAGACACACACACACACACACACACACACACACACACACACACACACACACACACATATATATATATATATATATATAGAGAGAGAGAGAGAGAGAGAGATCCAGAATTTCCGACTGAGTCAACCGCATTTGCATAGGCAAACGGCCAAGAGGGACCCATCGTAACCCCCCAAAAGAAGACCTTCACAGATCATGGGCGCTGATAATGGACAGGGAAAGAGACGGTCCCATGGGGTCAGGAACTGTGTGGGCGGACGAGGCTGGAGTCGTTTATTGATGACACGCTACACTGGAGCTGACAGTTTCCTTTGACAGCCATACACAATCGTGTGGGTGGAGCCTTGTGGCTCACGAGCAAGGTTGAGAGCAGTTGGAGAAGTTTATTCTTGACACTAAGCGGTTTTTTTTTGTTTTTTTTTGGGGGGGGGGGGGGTTCCCCTCAGGACTGATGAAGAACAAGCACTGATTTGCACGTTGGTCGTAAGCTTTTCACAAAACCGGAGAGTATGATTCCTGTTTGGCCTCATCAGTCAAGCTTTTTTGCAAGATCGTTAATACCGGTGAGGATGAGTTGTGGTTTTGCACGATCTGCCCTTCCTGAATCAAGCGATGGAAGTCGATCAGGATCTCAGGGCCTGACTAAGCGCGTTGGGTTACGCTGCTGGTCAGGCATCTGCTTGGCAGATGTGTAGCGTATATGGATTTGACAAACGCAGAGACGCCTCCTTGAGCTAACTGATACCGATACTGATCAGGATCTGGTGTTTGTCGAAGTGGACAACCAGTGCTGGTCTGACGATGGTGTCATCCCTATTCACTCAAGTGGTCATCCCGATTCGCCTATTTCCAGTTTGTCTGTTGCTGCTTTGACGTACCATTCAAAGGACCCGACCCCAGCCCACCCACTCGTACACCATCACCATCACCAAACCAAGCCCCAGGCCCTGAACAACTTGACCAAAGTTGACCCCAGTGGGTCACTAAACTCCACTCATCAGTCATTTCTGTTGCAACATGGCGGAGCAGGCAAGCGCGAATGCCATCATGACCAGTTGTCTTGAGTCTGTTTCTGAAGGAATTTCAGGAGCCGTGGCTGAATGACTACGATGTAGGGTGTACTGAGATAGAAGCTTTATCCAGATTTTGTTTACTTGCTTTTTTTAATGGAACAATGAAGACTGTATGTACCATGTAAAATGGAACAGTAAAAACAACAATAAACTATTTTTTTAAAATAATTTAAAAAAGAAGAAGCTTAAAAGAAACCCTTTCCAAGGTCTTGGAGACTGGTGTCATCTCCCTGAGAGAAATACTGGCAGATCTGAGACTTGAGCACCATAGGATTCAGCCAGAACGATGGAAGCAGCCGATCATTTCATAATCTTGGTTTTCATGCGCCAAATTGAACCAGAAAGGCCCCTCCACCCTCTCACTCACGCATGATTTTACATCTTCGTCCTCGTGCCATTTTGCAATCATTGAGTGTGACTTTTTTTTACGAGAAAAATGGAAAGTGGAAATTGCTTCGCAAGCACAACCAGTGCATACATGTTCTCCCTCTCTCTCTCTCTCTCTCTCTCTCTCGATTTCTCCTCCTTTCATTGTCACTATCTCTCTTTCACTCACTATCTTGTGTGTGTGTGTGTGTGTGTGTGTGTGTGTGTGTGAAAATGAAGCGCATAGTGTTATGGATAGTGTCTGCGCACAAACGAAGAGCATGTCGTCGAGTACGCCTTCGTGCGTGTGTGTATGTAGGCCCACATGCGCCGGTGTACGCATGTGCTCTTGCGCGTGCTTGCGAGGTGGCGGGGGGTGGGGGAGAAGGGGCATATATACTCGTGTGTGTGTGTGTGTGTGTGTGTGTGTGTTGGAAGATAATTTATCCAGAGAGGAAAGTTTTTGAACAGGTCATGATAAGAAATTAAGTCCGTTTGTTTTCTTTTGTGTTTTTTAATGGAATGGCCAAAATACTTCATGACAGTATAGCTGTGTTTGTTTCTTTCTTTCTAAATTACATCCAGGACATTAAAAAGTTTTTGCGTTTCTTTTGGTTGTTTTAATCAATCTTGAGTACATCTATTAAATCAGAGTAAAGTTGTTTGGGTTTTGAAAGCGGAATTCAGCCATTCGTTTCAGTTACAGCTTGCACGTAACGTAACGTTATTCTGTGATTCCCATCCCATGTGTTGCCATTTCGATTTACGTCATCCATGTTCCAAAAGGGATTCCAGCAGAGCTGAGTTGAACGACCCATCGCCTGGCGCCCTTGAGGTCAGCTTGTTCAGAGCTGGGGTCTTGGTTGTCCTGAAAGGGGTTCACAGGGTGAATTGAATCTTAAATCGTGGAGGAAGGGGGGGCAGGTTGGGGTGGAGTGGGGAGGGGTGGGGAGGGAGACGTTCTTATTCGTATTCTTCTTAATGCACACCACTCATTTTAACCCCCATCCCCCACCGCCCCCCCCCCCCCCCCCCCCCCCCCCCCCCACACACACACACACCCAACCCCCTTTTTTTCCCCTATTCCGCAGTTCTCATCGACCTCTACCCCCAAAAACGGAGTGTGGCGGCCTACATGGCGGGGTAAAAACGGTCATACATGTAAAACCCCACTCGTGTACACACGAGTGAACGTGGGAGTTGCAGCCCACGAACGTAGAAGAAGAGATCGATTTCTCTTCCCTACTCTTCTCGGCACTCGCTATCCCCTCTCTTAACTACAATCGTTGACAACATGTGTTCCCAACCCAAATCCGACAACCCTCCACCACCCCACTGTCCTGTCTCATGTCCTCCTCCTTTTACTATCAGGATTATTTTCATGAATGAACGGGTTCAGTGAATGCGCGCTTCTTCAGTCATGAATGAATTCAGTAAGTTCCCGCGGCCATGTGGGTTCTGTTTTCCCCAGACGTGTGTGTCCAGGGAGTCGTCAGCTGATATGTGTCAACCCCAATCAGACAGATAGTGTCTCAGACCGCAGCCAGTGGAGGCCTATTCCCCGTTGCTGGTGAATGTGTCTTTTTTCCATTTATCAAAGTCTCCGAGTTGTGTTCATTGAGGATTGGGGTGGAGGTGGGGGGGGGGGGTAGACAATCGGGGGGAGGGGTGGGGGAGGAAAGATAGAGTTGGGGAAAGGGAAGGAGAGGGACAGAGAGAGAGAGGAGGTAAGAGACTCATAAACTCTAAGGGATATGGGCATGGGGAATGGCAATGCCAAACAGGCAGGCAGGCAGGCAGACACACACACACACACACACACACACACACACACACACACACACACAGATTCAAAAACTATTACTCAAGGATAAAGATTTTAGGCATCGCCCAGTCTTCCAATATGTCCTTGTGACAACAATAACAATAACAACATTAACGATAACGACAAAAAATTAATAATTTTGTTAACACTGCTACATCCACTGCTGCTACTACTGCTAGAGAGAGAGAGAGAGAGAGAGAGAGAGAGAGAGAGAGAGAGAGAGAGGAAATACCAACTTAAAGAAACACCCAACACCACATCACACCAGACCACGGAGCAATGGGTGGCCAGCGGTAAAGCACTCAACTAGGAAGCAAACGTCTACGGGTTCAGTTGACTGACTCACTCTCGTGGTAAACCTTCAGCTAGTCTATCGGATGAGACTATCATCATATCGAGGTCCTTTTGTGCGGCATAGACATAGCGCACATAGAAGAACCCATGGCAGCAGGAGGGTTGTCCCTGGTATAACAAATTGTGGAAAAATCCATGCTGACAGTGAAATATGTGTAAAGATAAATAAATAAAAAGAACGTCATTCCTTCCAGAAAAAAAAGTTTAGTAATTAGGTGGGGGCCGGGGGGCAGGGGGGCAGGGGGGGGTTCATATGTATTGTGTTCATTTGCTTCGTTTGTTCATAACCCTCCATACTCCAAAGGGAAATTAAATCTTGAATCTTGAGAATTCAACGGGCCCCTGTAGCTGACCGGCTTTGAAGGGTTTCATAATTATTCGTTCTCTCAACCACCACCCCCCCCCCCCCCCCCCGCGCCCCGGACCCCCTACCCCCACCACCTTCCCCCTAACCTTTCCTCTTCTCTCATACAGTATCAGATCTATTGTATTGTATTACTCTTTTTGTTCACAACAGATTTCTATGTATGAAGTTCGGGTGTTCTCCCCGAGGTGATCGCGTCGCTACACTGAGGGCGCCACCCTCTTTTTTTTTTTGGTTGTTGTTGTTGTTTTCTTTTTCTGCCTGCAATTTTATTTGTTTTCCTATCGAAGTGGATTTTTCAACATAATTTTGTCAGAGACAACCCTTTTGTTGTCGTGGGTTCTTTTACGTGCGGGACGTTGGTTTATCGTCTCATCCGAATGACTAATCATTTCTTTAATGGGGGTTTTTCACACCAGTTTGCGTTTTTTCCTAATCTATTAATCAGTTATTATTGTTCTCATCATCATTATTATGAAGGTGTCTTTACTAATTCAGTCTGAACATTACGAGAGATTCATTTATAAACCTGCTCTTGTTTTATTCCACTACTTTACCGCTTTGTTTCTCTCTCTCTCTCTCTCTCTCTCTCTCTCTCTCTCTCTAAGGTATTGAACAACGCCACCTCTTCCTGCTATACCAATCACTCGTCCTCAGTGTGATCGACTACGGACTTGGGCTAACAACACCATCTCAAAGCAACCTCCTAAAATTAGAGTTCAAAATGAAGCTATGAGGCTGATCTTTGGAACAACAAAAGACACGCCCACGGAAACCATGCGATACCTGCTTGACCTTCCTTCAGTGCTGGCCAGAAACAAGTTAGAACAGGTTAAGACCTACTTGAAAGCATTAGAAAACCCTCAAAACCCACTGCATGACGCAGTCAAAGAACCAAAAGGCAGCCGTCATCATGGATGGGGCAAGCAGAAGACACAATCCAGCTAGTATGCCGACTACAAGACCTGAAATAAACAAAAGAATGGGAGAAAAACCCCGAAAACCTCAACCATCTATTCAACACAGCCATTTCACCCACTCTAGGAAGACATTGTCGGGAATGGCCAGAGGGCAAAACTGATGCGGAAGTGAAGCTACTCATAGAAGAAAACAGTAAAGAAGAGGACATCATCATATACACAGATGGCTCAGTCACCAAAGACCAATCCGGTTGGGGATTCACTGCGAAACAAAATGGAAAAACAATTAGGGAAGAGAATGCTGCCTACAAAGTCACAACCTCCAGCCTAACGATGGAAGTTGAAGCTGTGACACATGCCCTCCAGTGGCTATCGTCAATCCATATGCCCGGAAACCAACATGCCATGATTCTAACCGACTCAATGAACCTCATACAGAAAATTGAAAATGGAATGGGAAGCCCAGAGTGGCATAAGGCAATGCGCAACTTTCAGATTAAAAAAAACTCACATGGTCATACTGCCCGGGACATGCAGGTGTTACGGGAAATGAACGAGCTGGCAGACTTGCTGGTAACGCAACAACAACGAGCGGCCTACATCTAGGAAAATCGGAAATTCTCAGAAAGGTCAAAGAATATCAAAAAGAACAGGTACAAGGCCATCACACCATCGATTGCCTCAAAGAAATAAAAGCAGAGAGAGGGAGCGGCCGTAAGTCTAACATGAAAGGTAGAGCACGATGCTTTGCAAATCAAACATATATCGGCATCATTTCCAAACCAACATTGCGCAAATTTCTTCAAAACGGAACAGAGTCTCTGTGGGCTTTTCCAAATACAATAGACAGCAACACACTAGACGCCACGTTCTTGGCATCAGAGATCTTTTCCCATCTCTCTTGCGGCCAATCAGTGGCAGCCTCTGTGCGTGTGTGTATGTGTGTGTTTGTGTGTATGTGTGGGTCTGTGTGTTTGAGTGCGTTTGTGCATGCGCGAGGGTGTAAGTGTACACAAGTGTCAGGAGAGTTCTGTGCACGTGCGTATGTGTGTGTGTTTGAGGAGGGGGGGGGGCTGCGGGGGGTAGGGGGGTAGAGGATGAGGCATGTGTGTGTATGCATGCCTACACTGTGGGAGCAACGGAATATTGGAACGTGCGGGTGTAGATATATGTATATATCTTGTATATATGTGTGAGGGGGGGGGGGGATATGGACGTATGTGTGTGTGCTTGTACAAGTAAGTGTTCATCTCTGTGTGTGTGTGTGTGTGTGTGTGTGTGTGTGTGTGTGTGCGCGTGTGTGTGTGTCTGTGTGTGTGTGTGTGTGCCGTGGAAGCTGCGATACGTAGACTAGAAATGAGTGTGTGGAGGAGGGTGTAGAGGAGGTGCAGGGTAATGTGTGTGGGGTGTGTGTGTGTGTGTGTTGGGGCTCATGTACGTTTATGTGTATTTGACTGTGCTTTTATATCTGTGAAACTGCATGTTTGGTGCATATCTGTTATGCATATGTGGGTGTATGTGCCAGTGTGAATGCGTGTCTCCATGTTTTACATTTATTTGCTTATTTATCATCATTGTTGTCTTTTTTATTTATTTACTTATTTACTTATTTATTTATTTATTTATTTATTATTACTACTACTTTTTTATATTATATTTATTTATTTTTATTTATTTATTTATGTACGCTTATAGTTGACTTCATCAAGTTTTTGCGCCTTATACGTATTATTAGTAGTGATAGTTGTTGTTTTTTTTAATGTATTTATCTATTATTTATTCACCCCTTTTTTTTTCTTCTTTTTTTCTCAAGGCCTGACTAAGCGCGTTGGGTTACGCTGCTGGTCAGGCATCTGCTTGGCAGATGTGGTGTAGCGTATATGGATTTGTCCGAACGCAGTGACGCCTCCTTGAGCTACTGAAACTGAAACTCTCCCTACTCTGTCTCTGTCTGTCTGTCTCTGTCTTCCTCTCTTTTCCTCCCTCCTTCTCTCCCCCCACCTCTCTCTCTCTCTCTCTCTCTCTCTCTCTCTCTCTCTCCCTACTCTGTCTCTGTCTCCCTCTCCTTCCCTCCCTCCCTCTCCCCCCACCTCTCTCTCTCTCTCCCTACTCTGTCTCTGTCTGTCTGTCTCCGTCTCCGTCTCCTTCTCACCCTCCCTCTCCCCCCACCTCTTTCTCTCTCTTTCTCTCTCTCTCTCTCTCCCTACTCTGTCTCTGTCTCCCTCTCCTTCCCTCCCTCCCTCTCCCCTTACCCCTCTCTCTCTCTCTCTCTCTCTCTTTCTCTCTCTGCGTGTTCGTCATGCTTGCTGCGTTCAGTTTCACCGAGCGCTACGTACGGCCTTGAGTTTATTGACTTATGTTCCATCAATCGCGAGATAAGACTGAGGCAGGAAGGAAGGAAAGAGAGAGTGTGATTTGGGAATAGAAGAGAAAGAAAAAAAAGAAAAGAAAAGAAAGAAAGAAAGAAAAAGACAACAACGACTTTCCCGGCCAGAGAAAGCGGCGTGTGTCCCTGAACATCATTCTCTTTGAAAGGAACAGAGCTCATGTCTGCTCGGTTTCCTTGCCTTCCCTCCCTTGAAGCAAGGGAGCTAAAAGCAGCAACACTAACCTGCCCTGAATTGACAGTGACCTCCTTTGAAAGAACAGCCGGCGGCGGGGCGACAATGGAGGGAGAGAGGGAGGGAGAAGAGGGCTAGGGGAGTTGTGGGGGTGAGGGGTTGAGGGGGTCGGGGGGGTGGGGGGGGGGGCAAGACAGAGGGAGAGTGAGAGAGAGGGAGAGTTGAAGAGACAAGAGAAGCGGGAAGGGGGACAAAAGAG
>NC_134877.1:46479143-46514143 GCF_041734735.1 Babylonia areolata
GCACTCTTGCCTTCTGGTTTGAGAGTTATAGTCCATCACAATAGACTAATCTGTTAATGAACTCCCATTGCAGTGGAGAAACCATTGATTATACAGCTACCACTTTGCTGTGAAACTGGCATGTCTAGACATTTCCCTTCTGTATTGGTAAGAAAAAAGCTAAAAATGCACTTTCAAAAACTTGTGTTTGACCTCTTCGATAATGAAAATTAACCACAGAAACACGTAATTAAGGTATGAACCAAACTGCAGTATTTGTATTTCTTTTTATCACAACAGATTTCTCTGTGTGAAATGCGGACTGCTCTCCCCAGGGAGAGCGCCTCGCTACACTACAGCGCCACCCATTTTTTGTTATTTTTTCTTGCGTGCAATGTTTTTTTCCTATCGAAGTGGATTTTTCTACATAATTTTGCCAGGAACAACACTTTTATTGCTGTGGCTTCTTTTACGTGCGCTAAGTGCATGCTGCACGCAGGACCTCCGTTTATCGTCTCATCTGAATGACTAACGTCCAGACCACCACTCAAGGTCTAGTGGAGGAGGAGAAAATATCGGCAGCTGAGCCGTGATTCGAACCAGCGCGCTCAGATCCTCTCGCTTCCTTGGCGGACGCGTTACCTCTAGGCCAACACTCCACTGCCGTATCTACGTTACATGTACAATATAATTGAATATATCTACGGTAGTCTAACGTCTTCGAAACTTGAAGATGGCGAATCCCATTTCCCTCATGTTGTCAAGGTCACCGCCCCCCCCCGCCCCCCACCCCCTCCCTCCCCCACCTCCCATTTCATTTCCCACACATCTTCTTTGTATTGCGACCCAAGGCCGATGTGCATTATAACTTCTGAGTATTAGAGTTCTCTCTGTATGTGTGTGTGTGTGCCAGTCTCTCTGTGTTTGTATATCTGTCTCTCTCTCTTTCTCTCTCACTCACCCTTCCCGCTTCTCCCCCTCTCTCTCTCTGTCGGTCTCTTTCAATGTCTCTCTTTCTCTTGGTCTGTCTCTCTCTCTCTTTCTCTATCTATCTATCCGTCTAGCTCTCTCTCCCTCTGTCCTTTTTTCGCATTCTCCTTTAACTATGTAGTGTTATGACTGTCAATTCATTATTCATATTTCCATGATTTGTAATGTAGGATTCACGCTGTATTGATATGATAATCTTTTGTCATTGTCCTTTCGAGAGCTGGATGTGAAAAACGCATTGTCTTGCTTATTGTTTTAAAACCTCAGAAAAAAAATATTATACAATTTAGTTCAGATCTGTTGTCGATGTCACAAATTCTGTAAAGTCTCTGTGGCATCTGTTTGGTTTTTTTTGTTTTTTGTTGTTTTTTTTTGCTTGTTTCATTTTTTGGTTTTTTGGGGGATGGGGGGTTTGTTGTTGGGTTTTTTTTGTTTGTTTGTTTGTTTTGTTGTTGTTGTTGTTTGTTATGTTTTGTTTGTTTTTGTTTTTTGTTTTTTGTTGTTGTTGGTTGTTGTTTTTTAACTTTCTTTCCATCTCTCTCTCTCCTCCCCTGTCCCTACTCCATACCCCCGATCCCCCATCCCACCAAAAAAAAAAAAAAAAAAAAAAAAAAAAAAACACCAACCATACCCCTCCCTTTCGCCCCACCAACTCCCCATCCCCCATCCCCCAACACAGCCCCACCTCCCACAGACAAGCATGGCAGCTGAATGCCTCCTTCCTGACGAGAGAGGAATCCCATCCCAGCGCGTGTTTGGTTTTTGAGCACAACAAACATGGCCCACTTTCCGCACTGACATCGATCGCTCTTGACCCAGTTCCTGCCACTGAGCAGCACGGGTCAGAATTCGTGCTTCTTTTCGGGTGGAGGGAAGGAAGTTATTAAAACGCCGTACCCGTTTTGTGCTGCAGGGTCAGGTGTACACACACACGCGCGCGCGCACACACACACACACACACACACACACACACACACTGACATACATACACATGTATGTATATATTCATATAGAGCATACATGCATACGTACATACATACATCGAGTGTAACAGGTGGAAAAAAAAATCCAGCAAAAGTTGCAAAAGGCATGTCGTCAAAATCCGAAGAAATTGGCAAAATCATGTCTCTAGTGGCGCGTGTGGGAAGGTGGGAGAAGGGGGACGTGGGTGATGGGAGTGGGCGGTGGGAATGGTGGTAAAAAAAGCTGGGAAATGGGGGAGGAGTGAGGGAGAGAGAGAGAGAGACTGACACTGACACTGATTTTAATTGTGAAGGCCACCGACCCATGTGAGAGAGACAGAGACAGAAGAAAACACAACATGCAGAGTTTCAAGTCCAGTGTTCCATCTGAGAAGACAGTAAGACCCCCCCTTCCCCCACCCCACCCCCATTTTTTATATAAACATTATTGTAGTTCATTCAAACATCGCGTCTCGGTGTCCCAGATTGCAGAAGTTTGACTCGGCATGCCTCCAAAATTATGATGGGTGTCGAACTGTCAGTACGTGATGCAATTGAAACCACTTTGCCACTGTGCGACTGGTGTAGGTGTAAATGAATTACGTGTGTGTTGTGTCTGTGCTATTATCATCTTTGACGATGACAGTACAGAGACAGGGCAGTAGTGTAGAAGGTAGCGGGTTAGGGGGGCGGGGCGCGGGGATCCGGGGTGCGCGGGGGGGCATGTTTTGGAGAGTATCCTGAAACGATTTTTATTTCCCAGCCTCAGGTTCAGTTTCAGGTTCAGGTTAGGGGCGATGCCAAGCATAGTAGCCTTGCGGCTTTATACGCCCCGTCGGTTTTTGTTTTGTTGTTTGTTGTTGTTTTTTGGTCACGGGTACTCCCAAGTCCAGGCTCACCTTTGACTATCAAAGTCAAACATTATTTTCTCTATGATATCGTGGTCATCAATAAGCTTTTTAAAGGCATTCGTTACTGATGTCCAAATTTCTTTTTTATTACCACTATAGTGGTGGAAAGACTGCCTCTGTGCTTTGAGTGTCAGGTTGTTTGGGTTTTCGAGGGTTTTTTGTTTGTTTTTTGTTTGTTTGTTTGTTTTTTCTTTCAAAGTGTCGACGCGTTCTGGCAGATCTATGTATGCGTCACCACATCTGTGCAAAAAACAACAAAAAACATTTTTTTTAAATGTGCTTGAACTGAATAATACCAGCAAGATCATGAGACTTGCTTTCTCAGTTGATGTTCACAAAACTAGTAAATATCAACACACAAAAGCAAATAGATTTTAAGCCTGGTCATGCAAATGTGTTTTTTTTAAGCCGCAATGTCGCGTAAAATTGGTTGGTTTTTTGACCAAATGTAATATATGAAGTGATAAAACTTTTTATGATGGAGAAAACAGAAAAGAAATACAAGCACTGATATATTGATACACGCGCCCGCGCGCGCTTGCACGCACACACACACACACACACACACACACACACACACACACACGTGTGTGTGTGTGTGTGTACGTGCTCTGAATTTCACAACAATGACGCATCGCTACCCCCAAAGCATACAGAAGGAAAGTCGCACCAGTGATTGATTCTCTGCGTCATCCCTGTGATGTGACGGGCTAACGGAGAGAGTGAACGACGCCTTAAAACTCGGCGATACTAAAGAACAAGCTGTTGCTTCTGGAACACACGCGCACACACCACCCTACCCCACCCCTACCCCCACCCCACCCACGGCCCACTATTCCTCGCCCCCGGACCCCGCCCCTATCCCTCCTGCACAAACAAGACACGCGACCCTTTGTCAAGCGGAGGGATGTGTATAATCTCCAGAATGGAAACAAGAAAGTGGGTCAGGAAAAACAAACGAACTGTCAGCGTCGTTTCCTTCCGCTTTGGCCCAGTTCACACCTTTGTTTTTGAAGTCGACCAATAAGTGCCCCTGTTCCAAACTACATATTTTCTTCTTTTTTTTTCTTTTTTGTTAGTTTTCTTGTTCTTTACTTCTCAGGTCAAAGGTCCCATATCAGCCCGACATTGGAGCAGTTAATTCACTCCTAGTCACTGTGTATAGAGCCTGACATTGGAAGTGGAGTGATGGCCTAGATGTAACGCGTCCGGATAGGAAACGAGAGAATCTGAGCACGCTGGTTCGAATCACGGCTCAATCGCCGGTATTTTCTCCCCCTCCACTACACCTTGTGTGGTGGTCTGGACGCTAGTCATTCGGATGAGACGATAAACCGAGGTCCCGTGTGCAGCATGCACTTAGCGCACGTAAAAGAACCCACGGCAGCAAAAGGTTTGTCCCTGGCAAAATTCTGTAGGAAAATCCACATCGATAGGGAAAAAATCTGCACGCCGGAAAAAAAAATTAAAAAGGGTGGTGGCGCTCTCAGTGTAGCGACGCGCTCTCCCCGATGAGAGCAGCCCGAATTTCACACAGAGAAGTCTGCTGTGACAAAAAAGAGAAATATAAATACCCAATCCTCTCCTCACGGTCGCTTTCACCTTCACAAACCGCACGCAGACAGGATTCCGTTCACGTGAACCTGGGAGTGGTGAGGACAATCGGAGTAAAGCGCCTTTCCCAAGGACACAACCAGCACTATGCCCAAACGGGGCCTCGAACCCTGATCGCTGGTGAACACTGATCAGAGGTTCACCGCAAAACGGATTCTGCCGCGGCGCTTCGCTATGTGAGTTGGCGTCAGAATAAACTGATGTCATCTTCGTTTCGACTCTTTTCCAGAACATAGACCTGAGGGAATTTGGACCTGGCTGAAAGAACATTTAGGGGGAACATAGAGCTGGGGGGGGGGGGGGGGGGGCATAGAACTGGGGGAATTCAGACCTGGCTGAAAGAAACTTTGGAGGAACATAGAGCTGGGGGAATTTAGTTCTGGCTGAAAGAAAATTTGGAGGAACATAGACCTGAGGGAATTTAGTCCTGGCTGAAAGACTTGAATAAAAGAAAATTTGGAGGAACACAGACCTGAGGGGAACATAGACCTGAGGGGAACATAGACCTGAGGGGAACATAGACCTGGGGGAATATAGACCTGAGGGGAACATAGACCTGGGGGGAACATAGACCTGAGGGGAACATAGACCTGGGGGAACATAGACCTGTGGGGAACATATACCTGATGGGACTATAGACCTGAGGGGAACATAGACCTGGGGGGAACATAGACCTGAGGGGAACATAGACCTGGGGGAACATAGACCTGGGGGAACATAGACCTGAGGGGAACATAGACCTGAGGGGACCATAGACCTGAGGGGACCATAGACCTGGGGGACCATAGACCTGATGGGACCATAGACCTGATGGGACCATAGACCTGATGGGACCACAGACCTGAGGGGAACATAGACATGGGGGAACATACACCTGAGGGGAACATACACCTGAGGGGACACTCTGCTCACACCCACACATCAAACTGGATTACACGTGCAGCGAAGTTCTCTTGTTTGTCAGAACATCCACGTGCGGCACGCCTTGCACAAATAATGTTCATCCCCCACATCATCACCAGCACTCTACAACACTGACCTTTCTGTCTGTATGTCTGTATGTTCTGTCCTTACCTCTTTTGTGTCTTTGTCGTCTTTTGGACCCCAGTTTGACGCTTCTGTTTTGTTTTGAATCGCTTTTGGTGGCATTTGAGTATTCCATTATTCAGGTTCTAAAAGTGTCAACTTTCACCAAAAAAAAATCAAAACCAAACAAAAACAAAAACAAACAAAAAACAATGGGAGGCGTCAATAATTTACACGTTTACAATGACACATTGTATTGTGGAGGCTCAACACTCTGCTTGTATCACAGATTGACAAACGTTTACAGTTGGGCCAACAGCAAGGTGAGAGCATTATTATCAATGGTTTCTCCAATGCAAGGGGAAATCTGTTACAGCTTAGTCTTTTGTGAAGGACTATGACTCTCACACTAGGAGGCAAAATTGCTTTTAGTGCTGCAGCCTTGGGGGCGAATTGGCCTTTGGGAACCATCCCAACGCCGACTGTCCTAACACCCTCTTGGCCGAGAGAGTGGGGATGTAACTTGGGCAAGACACTCTCCACGATAATCAAATTCATGCCCAAATAGTTGGGACAGCAGTTGACTCCTCTGTTGTTCTGATGGTCATAGTCGGACACGACTGACTATCATATATTGTTATCTGAAGAGCGTTTATTCTGAAATTTTCAGAAAAGTCGTCCCAGTGGTTCCCGATGGATGATATCCCTGTGACGGCCTAACGGAGTAAGCGAGCGATTCTTGACAAATCGGCGAAAAAAAAACCCCAACAAATACAAAAGCTGTTGCGATTTGGCCAGGACACTCGCACACGCCGGCCCTTTTCGCACACTTGCCCTTTTCGCGGCGCTCAATTCTATACATCTTGTTTGTATTGTTTTGGTCATGTTTCCATGTGCCTGCCTGTGCAGTCTCATCGCGGCAAGGCTTGTGTTGTGCTCTGTTTACAAGATCTTGAGCACATTTCCATGGACATAATATAACCTGGAACTAGATTTGACATTTGCACTTTTTCTGACGGACGACCCTGGGTGCTATAGAGTATTCTTGGCTTTTCCCCTCCTACGGAAAGTCGGTCAAGGCTCTTCACCTTTCTCTGCGGCATCGCAGAGAGCTTTGACCTTTTGGGTCTGAGTAGATGGGTGTAGTTGGGGGAAAAGAGAGAGATGGTGGGGGGGAATGGGGAGTGTGGGGGGGGGGGGGGGGGGGGGGGGGGGGCGAAGAGCTGTCGACCAGCATGAGGACTTTGAATAGAAAGCTACTTAGTAGGTCAGGGAAGAGCTTCTTTCGATGGTGTGGGGAGGGGAAACGGAGGGGAGGGAGGGACTGGAACTATTGACTAAAGGATAGTGGGGGCGGGGGGGGGGGGGTGTTGGGGGCTGGGGGCTGAAAGGGAGGCAGGAAACTAGGTCAGGGAAAGGAGGGGAAGGGAGGGGGAGTAGGGGGATGGGTGGTAATGGTGGGAGTAATGTCCAGCCATACTGATGTCGTTCCTTTGTTAGCGACTTGGTGATAGATGAGAATAATTGAATTTTTCAACACCTTTTTTTCTTTTCTTTTTTTGTATACTAATCTATCTTTTTTCATAGAGCAAATGTGATGTAGTGTACATGGATCAATCCGCACACTGACATTTCCTTGAAACTGAAACTGAATCATCATCCTTCTTCTTCTTCTTCTTTTACCTCTTCTTCTTGTCATCACCATCAACATCATTAGTAGTGGTAGTAGTAGTGATGTTGTTGTTGTGTTTTGTTATTGGTGGTGGTGTTATCACTGATAAAATAAACGTTCACACATCAATTTCATTGTTGACCAATTAGAACAACGGTGTAAAATTCGCAGGTCTTGGAAGTAATGTAGAGAATGTCTACCATCGATACGCCATTGAACCAAAGTCAAGGTAAGATCAATTAACACTCCTCCTCCTCCTCCTTCTCCTCCTCCTCCTCCTTCTTCTTCTTCTTCTTCTCCTCCTCCTCCTTCTCCTCCTCCTCCTTCTTCTTCTCCTTCTTCTGTCCCGTAGACTCGAGACAGTAGCAGCATCACTGATGACCTGGAAACCAGTTCATTCCATTTCTCTATGTTCCTCGTCTCTCACTGGGCGTCACTCCGTCTCAGGCCTGTCCATATTCTGAGACATTCATCCTCCCATTTCAGTTGTGTGTGTGTGTGTGTGTGTGTGTGTGTGTGTGTGTGTGTGTGTGTGTGTTAGTTTTTTGGGGGTTTTTTGTTTGTTTGTTTGTTTTGTTGGTTTTGTTGTTGTTGTTGTTGTTTTTCATGCCTGCGTCTCCTTCTTCCTTACACGCCGGTCAACAAATCAAAACTACTCTTTATGCGCTCGTCACCTTGGTATCCACGTTGAAGTTGGTTTTCTTATTAATCATTGCGAAGGCGTTGAAGAAATCATATTCAGTATGACTAGGAATTCTATTCAGTTTTCAACATTCGCTTTTTTTTTTAGATCTTGAAATTGGTCTCACAATGTGCGTCAGCTCGCTTTCCATGCTGGCGCGCGCGTTGAGAGAGAGAGAGAGAGATGCATATATAGATATCAATATCACACACACACACACACACGCACACACACACGTGCACGGAGTTGCGACACGGCTAACTCTACAACCGGAGAGAGAAGAATCTTGTGACGGGGTGAGTGAGTGACTTTAACGACCTGCTGGCGTTTCGCCCTTTCGGTCAAGGTGTTCGTGGCTGTGGTCTTATCCGTGGGAGTCTGAAGTGGTCGAGGCGTTGGTCCTATGATCCTGTGGGGGGGGTAGTCCTGGTTGCCTGTTCGAGGGGGGTCCTCGCTTGTGACGGAGCAGATGGGGGTTATTTATACTAGTACTGAGCAAAGGGACGATATTTACACACTGGCTGTTGTTTACTCCCTTTGGCACTGGCGCTGCGCGCTTCCACTGACGTGCGTGGGGACTATAAAGTTCCAAGTTGACGATTCTTTTGCATCTCCCAACTCAGCATGTGCCCAGACCTCCTTAATCGTCAACTCTCGTTCCTGTACACACGCGCTTTTTTCTTCTTCTTCTTTTTTTTTTTTTTTTTAATCAAATTAATGTAAAGTTATTCTGATCCATAGCATAGTCCCCCAAATGAATGGATGTAAGGCTTCCTAAACGGCAACGTTTGCAACGGAGTTACAAATAAAAATCCCAACTGTCAACAAGACTGAACGACCGAATCAATGCCTGTAAGCACGCAAACTCGCTGGAGTATTCTTTGTGGGCAAAACAAAATTGAACAAAAAAAGGACGGAAAACAAAAATCAAAACAGTTCAATATCAAAGCGAAAACGAAAATCAATATCACGAAATCGAAAACAAATTCTCCACAACATGAACATGTTCTGTTATATGGATACCATTTAAGTGGTCGTTTTATTGTCAAATGAATTAATGCATATTTTCTTATTCTCTCTCTCTCTCTCTCTCTCTCTCTCTCTCTCTCTCTCTCTCTCTCTCTCTCTCTTACCATCGCTGACACAATCCTGAATTTAGAGGCAGACGGCTTCATAGAAGCAGCCGGCGTCATACATACTGTTTCACAATTTGATGAACATAACATCACAAATAATCAGTCCTACATATGCGCTCTCGCTCGCAAGCAAGCAGATTATGCTATTTAGTGTATTCGGTAAAACAGATACAGGCAACTACATGGAAACAAACACATCCAACAATGAATGTAACGATATAAAATCAGTTGCTCCTCATGTGCACGCACACTAACAAGCGCATGCACGAACGCAACACACACACACACACACACACACACACACACACGAAGAATGAGAAGACGCACGAACTGAATGCGCACCCCCCCCCCCCCCCAACCCCCACCCCCCTCTCTCTCTCTCTCTCTCTCCGTCTTCTCATTATTTAACGACAGGAACACTACCAGCATGGTAGCACTGAAGGAAGAGAGGAAGGAAGGAAGTAAAAGGGAAGAAAGCAAAATGGGGATGATAACTATATCCTTCTCTCTCCCTCTCCCTTCTCTCCCTCCCCCCACCCCCGCCCCCATCTCCCCCCCCCCTCCCCCGCAACCACCCCTTTCTTCCTTTTCCCTGCATCAGTCTAGAATTAGGCCTCTCTGAAAACAGACCTTCATCAAACACTGGAAACCAGTGATCGACCCGCCGCCTTCCTTCTGTCCGCCCTCTCACCTCCCCTCCCATCCCCCCCCCCCCGCCCCCCCCCCCCCCCCCCCCCCCCCCCCCCCCCCCCCCCCCCCCCCCCCGCTCTGTGTGTGTGTGTGTATCTGATTCCGTTCTCGCTCTTGTTGAAGAGAATCCCGCCTCCTATGACAACCCCCTTGTTCCCCAATCCATCACCACCACCCCCTCTACACTCTTTCCTCCACCTTCCCTGTACCACCCTCATCCCTCCCCCCCCCCTATCCCCCTTATCACACCCACACACCTTCCCTACTTTCCTACCCCAACCCTCTCCTCCATCTTCACCCCGTACCCCCCTCATTCCCCTATAACCCCCCCCCCCCATCACCTCCCTTCCCTCCCTCCCAACCCTTACCCTCTCTCCTCCAACTCCCCCCGTACCCCCCTCATCACCCCCCCCTCCCAATCCCCTCCCTTCCCTCCATCCCAACCTTTTACCCTCTCTCCTCCAGCTTTCCCGTACCCCCCCTCATTATCCCCCCCTCACCACCCACCCTCTCCTCTCCTTCCCTCCATCCTAACCCCTATCCTCTTCCAACTTCAGTTTGATAAATGAAGCAAAAGAGAATAGATGTCCTATTACAGCACATCACTTTTTTTGCCCACCCCCCCCCCACCCGACTCCTTCCGCCCCCCCCCCCCTCCCACCACCTCCCCCCTTCACCCCCTCACTTCCTTACAGTAGGAGCGAAAACACAGACTGAAGAGAGAGAGAGATATATAGGGCGCGCCAATGTGTGTGCGTGTGCTAAAGTGCAAACACCACGATGTGCGTGCTTGCACAAAAGAAAGCGACGAAGGTGAGAGGCACGTGGATGAGATTGACCAAAGGCAATTGTGTGTTTGTGTGTGTGCGTGATAGTATGTGTGGATGATCGTGTGTGGGGTGCGTGTGTGTACAACGGTGAGTGTGTGTGTGTCTGTGTGTGCGCGCGCGTGCGTAGGAGTAAACAAAAAATGAGGACATTCATTATAAGAAACGGGCGGAGAGAGGCGGGGCGGGGGGGGGGGTTGAAGGGGGAAGGGGGTGGGGGCGTGGGGTTGACCGAGTGAGTGAGAGGCCGTGACCGTGTTCAACTTTTTGTGGATTGTCAGAAGTTGTAGTTGCAGTCGTAGTAGTGGTGGTGGTGGTGTTAGATTTACTTTCCTTGAATGTATCATCACACTGATTTGTGATATTTAATCATTAGACGGGGGCGGAGGGGGGGGGGGATGCATACCCACGGATTTTTTTTTTTTTTTTTTTTTTAATGACAAAAGGCACACCCAGACTGACTGGCATTATCATGAGCAGCACTTAACCTGTGAGTTTTCGTCAACTGTGATCGCTTAAAACACGCGAACTGAACCCATGTCTCTGGTGGCGTTGACACGCATCGTCCCCTTTACACACACACACACACACACACACACACACACAGACAGACAGAGGGAGAGAGAGACGAGTGGGGAGGTGGAGACCGAAGAGAGACAGAAAGGACGAGTAAGGAAGCGAGCGAGCCAACGAGAGAGAAAGATCGAGAGAGAGAGAGATAGAGAGAGAGATATATATAGATAGATATATATAGATAGATAGATAGATATCGAGTGTGTGTGTGGGGGGGGGGGGGAATAACCAACACACATCTCGCCAAGACAACTCTCAACTGACGTTCTTGTAATTTTTTTTCTTTAAGAGACCTTAAAAAAAAAAAAGAGATGAAATAAATCAATAAAGAAAAACGAAACAATGGAAAGCTGACCCAAGCGCTTCACACACACACACACACACACACACACACACACACACACACACACACACACACACGGAACGGCAGATCAGCGGACTCAGACGCGCGGTGGGCAGACCGGCTGAAAGCCATCAGACAGACAGACCGTCCGACAGACAGACAGATAGATTAAGAACGATACGAGTTCGTGGCCGTTTCCCGACCTAACCTCAGTCTCAGTCCCTGGAAAAGCCATCCTCTCCTGGAGGAGGACCAGTGTCAAGGCGTTCAGTTTAAATAAAGCCACGTACCCCGCCCAACACGTACGTACGTACCCCATTAGTCAACCGCCTTTCCGTTTGTCCACGCAACCGTCCAAGCTACTTGTGTACTCAGCTAATCGCCACGAAGTGGTCAGCAGATTATTTATGGAAAGACGCGGGGTCCCAGCTGAATCGGGTGCTTGTGGCCCAGTCGCTTAAACGTTCATTGGAGGAGCCACGTTTCTCGCAAACAGCGCTAACAGCCACGCAAACACACAGCGATAAACGTGGCTTGACCGAAATCTGAAGCTTCAGGCAGGAGCAAAAAGTGCAAAAAGCTGGCATCGGACAGCGGTGTACATGAATAACTAACTGTACTTCTAGTCATTTCAGAGGTGAAGTGAAGAGAGACGTAGTTTGACTGATGCGTTGATCCTTTACTGTCGATTAGTTTAACCGCTTAACTGCTAAGTCTTGATGAAGAAGAAATACTGTGGCAAGGATTCATTAATAAAAGTGCAAGAAGTGGCCTCGAACCCTGGTCACTGGTGAGCACTGGATCAGACCGATTCTGCCACGGCTTCGCCCCCCCCCCCCCCCCCCCCCCCCACCCCGATCCCTTCCCCCGCCCCCCCCACCCCCACCCCCACCCCCACCCCACCTCGTCCACTACCCTCCCCCCAACCTCCCAACTTAAAATTCAATTATTCAAGGTTGTTGTTGTTTTTTAAGGGGGGTCGTTTGTCGTTTACTGCTTGCACGAATTTGATCACGTGTTGCCAGCTCTTTCGACCCAACTCTCAAAACGTGACGTCAGTTCAGTAAACGGAGCGAACATTGTCATTCCTCAGAACGAGACACGGAGAGAGTTTATTTAAGGAAAACCAGGCGCGTCAAGTTTCTGAAAATGGACAGACACTGTTATGTGGGTGTGGGTGGCGAAAGGCTTTCCTCAAGGCGGGCCGGGACTAATCCCACCACACACACAACACCAACTCTCGTTATCGGCGACGGACTGGGTGGACATGGGGTAGCCGAGGTTTGCTGGGAGGAAGAAAAACCCAGCGTGACAAATGAGTCAATCATCATCATCACCTCAAGTCTTCCGCCGCCACCCAAACCGGCCGCAAGGTCACCACACAACTCCCTGTACTTTACCACTCCCCCCCCCCCCAAGTGCGCTCAGATTCTCTCGCTTCCTATGCGGACGCGTTACCTCTAGGCCATCACTCCACATTTCTCCACTATTTCTTATATATATATATGTGTGTGTGTGTGTGTGTGTGTGTGTGTGTTGTGTGTATGCGTGTCTGTACTTTTGCCTCACTCCTCTCTTTTGCCCTCCTGTGTTGAAATCGGGTTCTTCTCTCTCTCTCTCTCTCTCTCTCTCTCTCTCTCTTTAAAGGGTGGTGTTTATTTTCAGGGTCTCTAGAGGAATCATGTTGGCTCAGAGTGGTTACGGCGAGAGGTCCTAGGTTCGGATCCTTTATTAAGTGCTTTTGTTGTTTGCTTTTTTTTTCAATCTACTCCACACACACGCACGCACACACACACACACACACACACACACACACGAATAATTAATCAGCTTTAAACATAAATGAATAAATAAATTAAATTAAATATCCACACACACAAAAAAAAGAGAATAAAACCTGAATGAAAAAACAAACGAACACCTTCTCGAAGCAAAAAGATGATGACATCACTCAGAAAGTTTACATCACGTGATCCTTCAGTCCCGATCAAACATAACATTGCGTGCTCCGTTGTCAATGACAAATGATTGTATAGGACTGAGCTGGGCTGGACTGGATTGGATTGGATTGGATGTCACAACAGATTTCTCTGTGTGGAGTTCGGACTGCTCTCCTCGGATGAAGCGTGGACGCCATCATGCGGCGCCATTACGCAGACAGAAGCAAGAAGACAGAAGCAAATAATTATATAGACACTCAAGACCGTAAGAATCGGATTGTGTCGAAATTTGATCTCTGCACTTTTATCATGAACAGCATCCCCTGTTGTTGTTGTTTTTTTGGTTTTTTTGTTGTATTTTTTAACCGCATTATGACGAGAATTATTACGTCATTCAACATAGCTCAGAGACAATGAGACAATCGCAGTTGTGTCAGAATGCCCCCTTCCAATCGTAAACACCAGTTAGCCGAGTGCCCGATATTTTTGGCCGGAGATTATTTAGCTCTGGTCTGGTTTCTGGAAACGTTTTGTTTTGTTCTTTTCTTTCTTTCGGAGGATGCAACCCGAATGCGTTTAGCTTACCGGTGACCGATTTGGACAGGGTAATATTGCTGTCGTTTTCATCGTTACCGCATGCCGGGTGCGATGGTTAAATGGTCAGAGCACTCGCTGGATTATCAGTCGCCTGAGTTCGATCCCCGTCGAATCTGGTGGATTAAGGGTGGAGACTTTTCCGATCTCCTAGGTGCAACATATGTGCTGACTTGCTAGTGCCTGAACCCCCTTCGTGTGTTCGGGAGTTCGTACCCCGTCGCATGTGATGGGTAAAGGGTGGAGATTTTTCCGATCTCCCAAATCAGCAAGTGCAGACCTGCTTGAAACCTTCTTCGCGTGTATACGCACGCAGAAGATCAAATACGCACGTTTAAGATCCGGGTAATCCATGTCAGGGTTCGTTGGGTTATGGAAACAAGAACTTATTCAGCATGTACCATCCAGAAAACGGAGTGTCGCTGCCTAGATGGCGGGGTAAATAAACAAAGCAGCTAAACACATAAAATGTTACATGTCTGTGTGAGTATGTGTGTGCGTGCATGACTGAACATGACTGACTGACAGAGGAAACGAATGGTGAGCGCCTATTGGCAGCCGTCAGTTGGCTCTATCCAGGTAGGCAGCCTGTTGTGTAAAATGATTCCGTGTTTGTAAAGCGCTTAGATCTTGGTCTCTGACCGAGAACAGGCACTATATTAGTATCTACATCATGATAATAATTATGTGCGTATGACTTTCAGTTGTCGGCTTGCTGGTTCTAGTTGTTGCACGCGCAAACACACAAACGAGCAGGCATGTCTGTCTGTTCCCATCTCTCTCTCTCTCTCTCTCTCTCTCTCTCTCTCACACACACACACATACACACACACACACACACACACGCAAAGATGAGAAAGAGAGAGAGAGAGACTCGGGCGCGCAGAGTCAACACAACATTTCAAACTCTCTTTCTCTGCCCCCCCCCCCTCCCCCCCACCGCCCTCCCCTTCCCCCCACCTCCACCTCCCCTCTTACAAATCAGTGATTCCGGTCATGGTTAAAGAACACGTATCGGAAATAACGCCCGCCACTTACATAGCAAAGCATTCAGCTCACGTAGAAGGGATGGAAATGAAGTGTTTAACTGTGATCGATATGGCTGAGAGAGGGGAGGTTAGAGAGAGGAAGGAAATGATGAAAATAGCAGACAAGTCGCGGGGAGCAGGGGGTTATGGGAATGAGGGGGGGTTGGGGGGGGCTAGAGGAGGGGGGATCCTGTGGGAGGTGGTGGGGTGGGGTGGGGTGGAGGAAGGCAGAAGACGAAGCAGCCTCTTTTGACAGAACTGTGGAGAGACTCCAATACAACGGGATGTGAAAGGTACGTGCTGCAAACTAGGCTGCAGACACTTCTTCCTGGGGCTTTTTGCACTTTACTTCTCACGTTCACTGATTTCTGCCAACGGCTGAGGTGCTGGTGGTGGTGGTGGCCCCCTCTTTTTGCGGGTGGTGGTGGGCTGGGCAAAATAGCAACATGGTTTGGTTTTCATATTGTGAACCAGGGGTTTTCTTTGGCTTATCATAATTATCTGCTCAGTGTTTTTCCTCCGCTAATCAGCCAGCCACAATCCGTTTTTGTTTTGTTTTATTGTTGTTGTTTGTTTGTTTGTTTTGTTGTTGTTGGTTTGTTGTTGATGTTGTTTTTCGGGGGGATGGTGGTGACGGGGGTCAGGGGGGTTGTTGTTTCTTTGTTTGTTTGGGGGGTGGGGGGGGGGGGTAGGAATGAATGCATACTGGTTATGTTTGTGTTTTCATAACCCACCAAAAACCTGACATCTATGATGGAATGGTCTCCCAACGTGTGTATTTTTGTTTTTTTCCAGGGACGAGAAAATCTGCAAAAGGAATAAGGCACCATACCAACAGACGTGCAGGCACTATTCTGACCTGAGAGGCTGGAAATAATCTCGACCTTGAACCAATCATGTGCTGCTGGATTCAAACCACACGGACCATCGGGACGGAAACTGAATGTTGAATCATTCGGCAGTCACGACATCAGCTATGAAATGACAACGACCCTAGCGGGACAAAAATTGGATGGATGAAGTATGACATATCCAAAACATCTTCTTCTTCGTTCGTAGGCTGCAAATCCCACGTTCACTCGTATGTACACGAGTGGGCTTTTACGTGTATGACCGTTTTTACCCCGCCATGTAGGCAGCCATACTCCGTATTCGGGGGTGTGCATTCTGGGTATGTTCTTGTTTCCATAACCCACCGAACGCAGACGTAGATTACAGGATCTTTAGCGTGCGTGTTTGATCTGCTTGCGTATACACATGAAGGGGGTTCAGGCACAAGCAGGTCTGCACATAACTATGCTGACCTGCGAAATCGGAAAAAAAATTTCCACCCTTTACCCACCAGGTGCCGTCACCGAGATTCGAACCCGGGACCCTCATATTGAAAGTCCAACGCTTTAACCACTCGGCTATTGCGCCCGTCATATCCAAAACGACATGGTTACCGTCTGAGTTTTATCAGTGGTAACTGATCTAACTATCAACAAATTCAACTGAGAAGTGTAATGTGCTAGATACAGACTGACATCAGCCGTCTCCTGGTAAAACATAATCCAAGCGTTTGATTGTGGAGACGTACAGGGGCATTTGTAAATTACATCATCGTTTAGTGTTTTGTGATGGTAGTGGTATGATCAAACCACAATGCAACTATTCTGCGGTTAGCAAATGCATTTTAATCAAACTGAAGTGAAGAATTTTGTTACAAGGCACAATAACCTTTAAGGTTGTCAAGGCAACCACGAGTCGACCAGTTCTGAAAGATGGGGACGTTTCTCTGTGTATTAGTGAGACAGAATTCAGCCGCATCCAGTGTACTTTACTGAAATTAAAGACAACAAAGAAAGCCGTAGTCTACTGGTGCCGAGCCCAAAAAGCGGTTATTTACAATGTCGTATATTACCCCTACCCACCCAACCCCCCTCCACACACAGTCATAATCACACCCTCACCTGTCCATATACACCCTCATCCCACTAACATCCCTAGCACACATACATACACACGCGCGCGCGCGCAGACACACACACACACACACACACACTCACCTATCTGTTATACACTCTCACCCCACTCACCTCTCTAGCACACACACATCTCTCTCTCTCTCTCTCTCTCTCTCTCTCTTTCTCTCTCTCTCTCTCTATATATACACACATATATATATACCCTCAACCCTACCCACCTCACCTCACCACTCACCACACAGACCATGCAAACAATGGATTTCACAGTCGGCAGGTCAGACTCCTTTGATGACTGGGGGTGGTGTTGGGGTGTGGTGCTGAGGGGTGCACACCGACAAATCTCACCTTTTTCAGGGCAGGTAGCGGCTATGTTACAGCACCCTTGTCAAAACAAGAGACCAAGGTGAACGTGGTATTTTGAGAGTCGGCCATCTCTCCGAGGGTCCTATTTCGGGCCCCGTTTATCAATAGGTTGGCGGTTCGTGTACGTGTGTGTGTGATTTTACCAAGGGGACAGCTCCGCCCAACGCTGGTTTAGTTGCAGCTACTCAATTTGTCCGGTGTGGCTAGACTGCCGCGGGGTATAATTGGTATTGTTTCCTGACGTTCATAGGTGTGTGTGTGTGTGTGAGAGAGAGAGAGAGAGAGAGGGGGGGGGGGATGTGGGGAGTGGGGGTTGCTGGGGACGGAGGCGGGGGTAGGGGGGTTGGCTGGCGCGCACGCGCGGGTGCAGACATGCGGTTACTGTCATCGTTGAAAAAGAATAGCATTGTTTTTTCATGTTACATGTTTATGTTAATGTTTATGCCATTATCTCTCTCTCACTCTGTGTGTGTGTGCGTGTTTGTGTGTGTGTGTGTGTCTGTGTGTCTGTGTGTCTGTCTGTCTGTGTGTGTGTGTGTGTGCGTGTGTGTGTGTGGCACATACACACACCTGCATGATGACACACGAACACTCCCTTCTTCCTCGCCCCATTACAAACACACACACATGTACACGCACACACACACATAAGAACACGCGCGCACGTACACACACACACACACACACACACACACACACACACACACACACACGTTTACACACGCCCCTACCTCCTGCCCCCCAACCCCCACCTCACACACACACACACACACACACACACACACACACACACACACACACATTATCTCAGTGCTAAAACAGTAGTAAAACTGATGGAGAGAGTGACTGAGGGAGAGGAGGAGGAGGGAGGGAGGGAGGGAGGGAGGGAAGGGAGAAAGAAACACCGAATTTCACACTTGGCCGACAATTTCCGAACCAACTCGCTAATGAATGAAGTGACACGCAACCATGCACTTCATCCAAAAGACAAGGTTGCATCAGCATAGCGGGTACAGCCCCTCTGCTGCTACCACTGCTGCTAATGTTTGGTCGCGCGCGCGCAATACATTACAATAAGATTACAATACAGTGCAGCGCAATACAACACAATGCAACACAATACAATGCAATGCAACACAACATAATACAAAGCAATGCAATACAACCTAATGCAGTACAATGCAATGCAATGCAACACAATACAATACAATGCAATGCAACACAATACAATGCAATGGAACACAACCTAATGCAGCACAATACAATGCAATGGAACACAACCTAATGCAGCACAATGCAATGCAATGCAACACAATACAATACAATGCAATGCAACACAATACAATGCAATGGAACACAACCTAATGCAGCACAATACAATGCAATGGAACACAACCTAATGCAGCACAATGCAATGCAATGGAACACAATACAATGCAATGCAACACAATACAATGCAATGGAACACAACCTAATGCAGCACAATGCAATGCAATGGAACACAATACAATGCAATGCAACACAATACAATGCAATGCAACACAACCTAATGCTGTTACAATACAATGCAATGCAACACAGTGCAATGCAACGCAATGCAACACAACCTAATGCAACACAATGCAATGCAACACAACACAATGCAACACAATTCAATGCCTGAACCCCCTTCGTGCGCAAACGCAAGCAGAAGATCAAATACGCACGTTAAAGATCCTGTAATCTATGTCAGCGTTCGGTGGTTTATGGAAACAAGAACATGCCCAGCATGCACATCCCCGAAAACGGAGTATGGCTGCCTACATAGCGGGGTAAAAACGGTCATACACGTAAAAACCCATTCGTATACATACGAGTGAATGTGGGAGTTGCAGCTCACGAAGAAGAAGAAGAAGAAGAAGACGAAGAAGGAAAAGATGAAGATGGAAGCAACCGGCAGAAAATTATTATTACATACGGTGCCGAATCACGGGTACGAGGCCGGGAGATATTTTCCGAGATTTTATTAACCCCTCGACTTCTACACCTTGACAGAAATGAGATCAGTGCCAAGGCCATGAGGTGGAAGTGCAGTAAACTACTTTTCACCGACGATGTAAATGATTTTTGCTCAACAACAAAACGTAATGCAGCCTCCAAAAACGAAGAAGTCCAAATAAACAATGGAAACAGCGGAGTTTCTTTGGCCTGTATAAGAACTCTGTCTTATCTCAGATGGGCGACAGCCCCTTAACTGACGAATGTTCTTACTCGTCAGCAGTAGTCAAAGGGTTAAACACCCAAACACCTACAACTCATCATGTGCAGACTACTGTTAGAGCACGAGTGCATACGTATAATCTGCCATACTGAAAGAGAGAGAGAAGGAAAAAAAAGAAGTCCTTTTCGACCCAGTTTCAGAGCAGTTCTAACATTTGAAAATTTATGAAACTGAAGTGGTTGTTGGCAACTGTAAACATCGTAGTATGTTGCTTGCAGCGTTCTTTCATCTTTGGGTCAAACATTACTGAGCGCGTGTTGGATGGCCCGTGTGTGTGTGCGTGCGGGGGGTGTGGGGCAGGTGGGGGTGTAAGTACGTGTGTGTGTGTGTGTGTATGTGTGTGTAAGTGTGTGTGTATGTGTCTGCGTGTGTGCGCGCGCGTGTGTGTGTGCAATATGTTTCTAACTCTTCAACGCTTAATAGACTTCCTGCTCATCTCTGCGCCCCACCTCTCTCTCTCTCGCTCTCTCTCGCTCTCTCTCTCTCTCTGCTTTCAGTTTTTAGGCCTGTATGTAAAAGAATTATAAAAAAAAAAACATGTACAAGTTCGCATGTCCATTAACCTCAGTAATGGATTTTTTTTGTCTTGCCCCCCCCCCCCTCTCTCTCTCTCTCTCTCTCTCTCTTCTCTCTCTCTTTCTCTCTCTCTGAGGTTAGTTAATTACAACATACAACTTCCTGAGTCAATCTTTCGCGTGCTCTCTCTGTCTCTCTCTATCTCTGTCTCTCTCTCTCTTCCTCACTCGTTCACACACACACACACACACACACACACAGACCACGCCGCCCCCCCCCCTCCCCCCCCGCCCCCCCCCCTCTCTCTCTCTCTCTCTCTCTCTCTCCTCCGCGCACTACGTCCCACACCTTAAAAAAAAAAAAAAAAAAAAAAAACAACTCCCCCAGCCCTCCGCCTGCCCATCACCCTTCGTCCCGCCTCCATCACCCCACAGGAAAACTCCACACGGCTGAAGTACGCACGTCAATGAGCAACACAAAATGCTGCTGTGATAAAAATAGTACAGAGTGGTAACTCTCTCCATTCACAAGGTACACAACTTCCAGTCAGTGCTGCTTACGCTACCGATTCAGCTAGCACACAGTTAAAAATAGGTAAATAAAAAGGTACATTGGAACAAACCCAGACACAGGTAAATAAAAGGTACTTTGGAACAAACCCAGACGCTTCCAATGTACCTTTTATTTACCTGTGTGCTTGCTGAATCGGTAGCGTAAGCAGCCACTGACTTGAAGTTGTGTACCTTGTGAATGGAGATACTTACCACTCTTTACCATTTGTTAATCATTTTATCTCCTGGCCTCATTATTTGTTAATTTCCAGCTGCTGTGATTCCCCTATGTGTTTTTTGGTGTACAGGTTTTTTTATTGTTGCTGTTGTTGTTTGTTTCGTTTGGTTGTTTTTGTTTGTTTGTTTTTTGTTTTGTTGTTTTTGTTGTTGTTGTTGTTTGGGTTTCTTTTCAAACAGTTAAGAGGTGAGTAGGCTACGAACTAACCGTACTGTTACCACCTACCACCTCTCTTCTCGTGTGTGTGTGTGTGTGTGTGTGTGTGTTGGAAGGATAGATCCCCACCTCCTCTCCCCACTTTCCTGGGATGGAGGGATAGATCCCCACTCTCCCCATTCCAAGGATGGAGGGATAGATCCCCACCTCTCCCCACTTTCCTGGGATGGAGGGATAGATCCCCACCACCTCTCCACACTTTCCAAGGATGGAGGGATAGATCCCCACCTCCCTTCCCCACTTTCCAAGGATGGAAGGATAGATCCCCACCTCCTCTCCCCACTTTCCTGGGATGGAGGGATAGATCCCCACTACCTCTCTCCACTTTCCTGGGATAGAGGGATAGATCCCCACCACCTCTCCCCACTTTCCAAGGATGGAGGGATAGATCCCCACCTCTCCCAACTTTTCTAGGATGGAGGGATAGATCCCCACCTCCTCTCTCCACTTTCCTGGGATGGAGGGATAGATCCCCACCTCTCCCAACTTTTCTAGGATAGAGGGATAGATCCCCACCTCTCTCCCCACTTTCCAAGGATGGAGGGATAGATCCCCACCTCATCTTCCACTTTCCTGGGACGGTTATAATTTCCGACAGGCGACCGTGTCCGTTGAGGTGGGTGGTTGTCGACTGGACGTGGAACCCCATTGAAGGATAACCAGCTGACACAAAGAGACGGCATCTTTTGGTTGTCAAGTGGTAGTTTGATTACAAGATACCAGACCGTCGAATCACACAATACATCTTCAAATACTCCCCGATCGGTTTAAACAAAGACGCATTGTATTGTATTATATTGCCTTGGTTCAGGCAGAATTCTTCTCTTGGCCAGTTTGTTAGTTTGTTATTTTGTTTGTTTGTTTTTCAAGTAAGTGTGTCATTTATCCAGGCTGTTGCATTGGGCAGACAGATATGGGTAGGTAGATGGGCAAAACCCAATAATAAAAAAAAGATATATATAAACAGCATACATCATATCTAAGCGCACACTTACTAAGAGACCATTAGAGAGGAGAATACAAATCAATATTGGAAAGGTGAGTTGCTGTTATCACAGTTTACACTTCCATGAGCGCAAAATTATATACTTACAGCTAAGCTCAAAGGAGAAACATTTTAATGTACTATTGCCTTTTGCGGCCGTCCGGAGGGCTGGGGGGGGGGGGGGATTGATATCCATTGTGTCTTGGTCTCGGAAAGGTAGGTGGACCCCGATCCGCTCGTCCCGACATCGCAAGGCCCTTTGTAGAGTTTGACGGCCATGGCCATTATCAAGATGCTATTCCATTTCGTTGATGAAACAGGGTTTACGAATTGCGCACGCACACACTGTAAAGAAAGCCCGTTTTGTTGAGAGGGGAAACACACCACACAAAAACCACAAAAAAAAAAAAACCAACCCGAATACATGTGGAACAAGAAGTAAGGAACAGGATGAATGATTGCAATGTAAAGGAATATTGTAAAGAACACACACACACACACACACACACACACACACACACACACACACACACACACACACACACACACACTGCACCATATAAACACATTCACACACGCGCGAGTTGTATTAAAGCACGCTTACACACTCGCGTGCGCACACTCACACACACTCACTCATTCTTTCACCCATTTTCATAGTTGCAATGCGGTGGTTAGTGTGCTTGTGGGTGGGTGGGTGCGCATGTGTGTGATTTAGAGGCAGACGAACAGAAAATAAAACCATCAAGACTGCAGACAAATCAGCATCGCTTTCTGCTGGCTTTTGTTTCTGTTCAGTTTTGAAAGGAAAGCAACGGGTATGGTAGGTGTAGGTGTGAGGGGAGGCTGGTTCATTTTCTTTTCCCCCATCTGCCATTTTCGGGTTCACGCGAAATGATTCATCGAACCGTGCATGAGTTTTTCAAGGTACTCGGGCCACTGTTCGCACTGTTTCTTCAATATCCGCAAATGAATATTCGCTCGCGCACGCACACACGCACACACACACACACACACACACACACACACACACACAATTATACGAAAAGTGTAGGGGGTGGGTGATTATGATAATAATGATGGTGATGATGATGATGATAACGAAAACAAGAAGCGGAAAGGAAAGAAAGAAGAAAGAAACCCTCGGACTAAGAATAGACCGACTGGGTGGAGGAATGTTGGTGAATAATGAAGACGACAACAACGACGACGATGATGATGATAGTGATGATTATGATGATGACTATGACTATGACGACGAAATGTAAAATCTTAAAATAAAAAAAAAGGGAAGGAAAGTAAGAAAAAGAAGAAGCAAGACAAAACCCAGCGCTGACCTTCGGAATTGGAGAAGACGATAAGAGGAGGGATGCTCTTGAATTGGGGACGATCCTTGCCGCCGGCGCCGCCGCTGTCACTGCCACTGCCGCTGGCGCCAGGGGTCACGGTCACCGGAGGCGCGTGCGTCACGCTCCTGCCCCTGGCCACGCCGCCGTCGTCCTGTATCTCGTTGGCAGCGCGTGAGGACTGGCCCTCGGCCACCTCAAGGGCCTTGCGGAAGCGGTTCATCCAGACCAGCTTGTTCACCTGGTCCAGGTAGGTTTTGTTCAGGCGGAAATGCGGCGAGGACTGTGAGGCGTCGGCGGACCACGACCCCCCCGTGTGCGCGTGCTCGTGCAGCACGTGCAACATGAGACAGGCCCAGGTCAACGTCAGCAGCCACTGGTTCAGCAGCCTGCCCGTCGCCGTCGTCAGCACGTGCATCATCGTCAGGGTGCTGCTGGAATCCGCGTGGAGGTGCATCTCATTGGTAGTTTCTTTTGATTTTTTTTTTCTTTTCTTTTTTTTCCTTATTTTCACCCGTTCTTGATTTTGCTTCTTAACCTGTTCTTAAGTTTTCAAGGAGTTTTTCGTTTTTTTTAATACTGTTGGTTGTAGTAGTTGGTGTCTCGTTTCCTGCTGCTGTCTTGATGGTGGTGGTGGTACTAAGTAGTGAACGTGGTAAGAGTTGGCGATTCTGCCAAACCCTCTCTCTCTCTGGGTGTCAGTTACTACAAGGGTTCAGTTATAATCAGCGGTGTTTATATCGCATGGACTCTAGTCTTGCCGACCTAAAAAAAAAAGGTGACAATTGTTGTTGTTATGATGTTTATTTTCAGTATTTAGAGTCAATATATTTTGTAACTGGTTGTCACGTGTGTACTAGCTCAAAATGTCAAACAGTGGAATGGTTTCCTGGCACAGATCCAAAATCACTGCAATGGCTGTCGTGCCAAAAAAAACAACAAAAAAAGACCCAACAGCAAACAAACAAAAAAACGACAGAAATGGGTACTGTGTTGTCATCAGCTGACTCTGTGGTGCAGTTTGACTGATTGCCTGGCGGTCTCTGAGCTCCAAGACGTTCTCTTCTTTGTTTAGCAGGCACGTGTTATACTGCTTCTCGCATTTGACTCAAGTTCCAAACTGATTCTCGTTTGTCTCTCGCGTCCGACTGGGCTGAAAGAAGAAGACTTTCACGAACGCTTATTTCAAGGATCTGTCCGTTCGACATGAACGTCTGTCCAGCCAGTCGCTTGACCGCGAGTAGAGAAAGCGCCTTCACTCGGCCTGTCACTGTGTTGATAAAGGGTTTGCACTCTGTCAGGAAGGTGATAAAGGGCCTGCACTCTGGGTGATAAAGGACCGGGGTTTTCTCGTGTTGTCAACGTGGACGGCGGGTGTGAGAACACATGAGCTCCAGACGTCTGACTGAGACTGTTGAGTCAACCTTCACTCACCACGAGAAGGGGCTGGGAGAGTGGTGGGGCGGTGGTGGTGGTGGAATGGTCCAGATTTTATTTGTAAGGAACACTAATACATCGTTTCTTTACCTTGTGGTATGATGATTACACGCAAAGAATTGTTTTCTTGCCGTATTTGTGAAAATAAGTGACCAGGTCACAAAAAAACCTGACAAAAGCGTTTCTATTATGTTTTTTGGTTGGGGCACACTGGACACTGCTTGTGTGCACGCAGCATCACCCAAGTTTCTTGTTCGTGTAACACGTTTTTATTTTTTGATGTTGTTCCTTTTGTTTTTTCGTTCACTATTATGTCCACAGTTAATTGTCTTCTAGCGCTTTTAGTTCGACACACTGCTTATCTGTCTCATTAAAAGAGCAAACATCGCAAGAGACTAATGTCGCGGAGGTGATCTTAATCGCTAGATTTCAATAAAAAAGCATTGCGGGGCAGATTTCAGTATAACCACCTCAAGCAAAGTCCGAAACTTTGCACAGATATTTTCACGGAGTCACTGTGTTACGTCAGCCAATGGTGCGCTCAGCCTGGTGCGCTATCAGATACGTGGACATGCGGACGCACAACACTGACAAGCTCTATTTATTTCAAAGGCGTCCGTTGAAGACAAAACTGGTCGTTTGAATTTGTAAAAGGAGTTCTGGCGTTCACTTCCTATTAGTATTCAAAGCTGTTTACATTATTCACGGAGCGTGTACAATAGCAGAACCGACCAGGTTTGCTGCATGATTCAAGAAGAAAAGATTCTGTTACTTAAGCAGAATAACTGACTGGCTGTAAAATCAGAGTCCACTGTTTGGGATGGAGGGAGTGGGGGCCGGGAAACGGGGAGTGGGGGGAAGGAGCAAATGGTGTTGTGTGATCAGCTGCAGACAGCCCGCGGCAAAATCAGCCGAACACACACACACACACACACACACACACACACACATACACTCACACAATGAATGAACAGTCGTCGAATCTTATGTTGGGACAAGAAGCTATAACCAAAAAACAAGTTACCTACCGATGATGAAACACGATGATGCTGTCAACACAGTGGTGCAACAACAATTAAAAAAAAAAAAAACCCAAAAACTGAGCTGTCGAGAAGAAGAAGAAAACGCGGAAGAGCCTCTCCAAGCCCCTGAAGACAAGACCTCGGAGGAGAAACAAGTTCCTGGGGCAGAATCAAAAGTTGCCTCTCTGTGCGAAAAGTTTGAAGGGAGGAGGAGGCAACGGCAGCAAATCAGCAGTGGGTCATGGGAGAGCCACCGATGGCCACGTGCAGTGCAGTCCCACCCGCTCGGCGTCTGTCCCGTGCGCGGACGCCTGGCCCCCTTTTTTACCGGCGATCGATCGGCCTCCCGGCGCCAGGGCCACGCTCTCAGGGAAGGGGGAATGACCTCATAGCAAGGGGGGGAAGAGATGATGTCACTCCTCGCCTCTCCTCCCCAGCGCTGTCCGGCGGCTGCCTTGCAAAAAAAGACAAGGAAAGCAAGTGTGTGGATTAGCTCTGTCTCTCTGTGTCTCTGTCTGTCTGTCTCTCTCTCTCTCTTTCGCGTGTACTCTCTCTTTGTGTGTGTCTCTCTCCATTTTCCTCTCTTCCTCTCTCCATCCCATTCCCTCCTCTCTTTCCCCACTCTTCAATCATCCCTCTCTGTCTCTCTCTCTCTTTCGCTCTTCGAAGGCCGGTTGGACCCCAGCAAATGTACATAAATAAATCGTTTACATGTCTGAGAATCTCTCGTGTTTTTTTGTGTGTTTTTTTGTTTGTTTGTTTGTTTGTTTGTGTGTTGTTGTTTTTTTGTTTTTTTTATGTTGTTGTTGGGGTTTTTTGGGTCGTTTTTTTTGTGGTTTGGGGGGTTGGGGGGGGGGGGGTTCAGTAATGGCTCTGCATTTTCAGAATGCTTTCAAAATCAAATCGTATCACATTGCAATGGTGAACTGATGCCCCAAATATGGAAATGGCTTGTTCACTTATTCATCGTAGGATATTATTTGTTTGACTGGATGCGAAGATGAAAGTTTATTAGTGTTCGTGGGTTTTGTGGTAGGCTTCTTTTTAAACCAGTCAGCATTCCCAGCAGCATGCTGTTTCCACGTGCCACGCAAAAATATTTATTTTGGTAAAAATTGCTTTTGGCTTTTGTTTAACAGTGACTGTGTGCCCCGGTGATGCAATCGATTGTCAGTTGTTGCCTGATGGTGATGCAATATGTGCTCAGTCCACCATAGATGCAACCGATGTGTATATGTTACGTTTTTTTCCTAACCAGTTCGCGTCTCCGTATGGAACGAGTTCATGTTCACGTGTAAATTCATTTTCGCTGATTTGTTACACAAGTTTCACCTCATCCCCCCTCACCGCTGAAAGGGACCCGATCCCAACCAGATCACGATAATCCCACCCCTCCCCTCCTACCATTCCATTTTTTTTATGATATTCAAATGTGAAAATTGATACTCTTGTTTCAGTTTCAGTTTTCTCAAAGGAAGCGTCACTGTTCGGACAAATCCATATACGCTACACTACATTTTAAATGACATTCAAATGTGAAAATTAACATTTTAGTTTCGGTTTCAGTTCTCTCAAGGAGGCGTCACTGCGTTCGGACAAATCCATAACTATACGCTGCACCACATCTGCCAAGCAGATGCCTGATCAGCTGCAGCGTAACCCAACGCCGCATGGCTTAGTCAGACCTTGATAGTTAATACTATAATTAACCACTAATACCTTAATAACAAAATGTCCACATTTAACAGTATATATGTGTGTGTTGTCCCGACAAAATTCCTCCAACTCCAAACCAGACAACAACAACAAACTTATACCCGAAACACGACCCGTACGCAGTACAGTACAGTACAGTACAGTACAGTACAGTACAGTACAATGCGCAGAACATGCATCTTTTCTCCACACCCCCAGACTGTGCCCCTTACTTTCGGTTCCGCGCCGGCGTCGGTAGCACGTGGCACAAAGCTGCTTCACTGGCTGCCGTGGCTGCGGGCACTGAAGGCGGGAGCTGAGTGCCCTCACTTGTGGATCTAGATAACAACAGCGATGATGGTGACGACGACGACAACGACAATGACGATGGCGCTACCGGCGAGCAGAGGCAGCACGAGCCGCCAGTCCCGGCCGTTACCGCCTCTGATGCACGTCGATACAGGGCAGTCTGTGAACAAACAACAGCACGTCCAACACGGTCCGTGAAAGTTGGTCCAGTCGCAAATGTGTAAGGGGTGGGGCGTGGGGGGGAGGAACAAGCCCGCTGGAGGGAGGACTGAGGAGGAGGTGGGGGGGGGGGCGTGACAACGCATACGGGCAGTGTGTTATTATTATCATGAATACCGTTCACCTGCACTAACAGGGTGGGGGGTGGGGGCTGGTTTCAGGAGAAAGTTGGTTCAGTTGAAAGACATTTTGCCTCAAATGGTCTGACTCCACTCTCCATGCGGGTCGGACTGGGTTATTTTGATGCCGAGTGAATTAGCTGTGAGGAAGAGGGACGTGGAGACAGGGAGAGAAAATGGAACACACACACACACACACAGAGGGAGAGAGAGAGAGAGAGAGAGAGAGAGAGAGAGCATTCTACCTTGATTTGACACAAGTTTACAGTTCGTCACTTAAGGAATCAGACTGACAGGGACAGACGGGGGGGGGGGGACAAAGACATGCAGAGACGCAGAATTGCGTTTAAAAAAAGATAATAAAATTGACTTTTTTTTTTAAATTAGTAGGCTGGCATATGAAAAAATAATGATAACACAACAAAGGTGTACCTTGTGAATGGACTTTGGGGTGAAAAAAATACGAACGGTCGACAGTTGATAGACAAACGAGGAAATCACTCCGTGTCAGTTTACCGGAAACCAACACATCGTTGACAGCAGATGGGAAAGAAAGTTTTAGTATGTCCAGTTTCGAAAAAATACAACTGTGAACATGCAACGTAACATAACAAAAAGCACACTGGAAAAAAAAAACACCACACTGACACATGGAGACAGAAAAAAATCAGGTTATGTGCTAATACGAAGCTATAAACTTTTCTTTATGAATGAAAAGAATCTGACAGGTCATACTCGACATGGTATCGATAACTACCAACTGCAAATTATGGAGACGAAAAAAGCCTATGACTTACTGCTCAACACGAAACACGGCCATGTTTTCACGTGCATCAGACAACCGAGATGACGAGACTCGCTTATCTCAGCACAAATACAAACGACAACCACAATTCAACACAATTTTGAGAAACAGCACATCTTGTATATAAATGGGAAAAAACTGTAAGAATATCAAATGCTGTGCCAAGTTCGCAAACTCATGCAGACTAATAACTGACCATGTTGGGAAAGAAGCAATGAACGATTAATTAACTATGAATATTGTTTAATTTTAACTACTGCATCACAGAATGTTATCAAAGAAAAAAGTAATGAATACTTTACCAATTTGATGAATTCACACCAAGCAGTACATTCTGCAGTATGACAACAACAAAAATCAAGAAATAAAGTTCTAGAATGTTTTAACTTGTCATAAATACGTTTCTGATATATTTCTTTTCTTCGCAAACACACATTATACTAAAGCGGACACGTGCGTTGCGTTTTGTCTCTCTGTCCATCCACAATGCAGCGATGGACTCTAACGATTACATATTGATTGAATAAACAAATGCATTGCTTGCACTAACCATAATTTTCTGTTTCTTTTCGGCTTTGGTCATGAACAAAGCAGCCGTGAACATTTAAAGGCGACGCGGAGTTTGAATGAAAAAAGAAAATGGGGGAAAAAAAAGTTTCTGCAATCTTATGCTGGCACTGATATTTCTGGTACCTCCTCTCATTTTCATAGTACATGCACATGGCTCATACAAGTACTGTTTGTTTATGTACACAGATCATGATCGGGGAAATACTTTTCCGGAACTTTTTGCATGCAATAAAAACAAATAAACAATCACACTTTCCAATACTTACTCTCGTCTCTGTATATACACAAGGCAGCTGCGAGTTCTAGCCGCTACACAGTTTTTGCCTGAAGATGAAAAAAATTATAACTTTCTTGGAATCTTGCTTGCGCGAATCAGATTCAGTTTTTTTCTTATCGTAATACTATGTTTGTATGTTTGTTGTTTGTTTTCTTTCTCGCCTCGGTACATACACCAAACAGGCACTTGGAGCACTGAGGGACGGACGGACAGACAGATGACACCGGCCTCAGAATAAAATGTTTGCTCTGTCCATGTGACCTGCCTTGTGTCCTCGCACACTAGTGATTTACCCACCACGTGAAGCATCAGGTCTTATGTTCCATCCACTGCCGCCTCTCTTCTTTTTCTTCTTCCTTCTAATGAGTGGGAGGATGTGGGTGGGTTGGGTGGAAGAAGGAAAATAGGTTAAGGAAGGGGCGGGGTAGAGGTGGGTGGGTGGGTGGGGGGGGAGGACACAGCGTGCGCGCGGCGGGCGGCGAGCGGTGTGGGTGGAGGCGTGAGTGACTGAAGAAAAGAGTGAAAGGGGTGGGTGTTAGTGGAAGGGGTGAGGAGGGGAGGTGGAGGGAGAGGAGAAATGATAGTGGGGGTGGATGAACGTGGGGGGGGGGGGTGAGGGTGGTGTGTAGTGAAGTGAAGGAGACAATTGACGAAAGGGGAGAGAGAGAGAGAGTATAATTTCATATCTGAGGATGTTATACATAAAGCACGAGTGCGCTTCTTCTTTTCTTTTTTCTTTCTAATCCAGTCGCCGACTTAACTAAAGTCTACACTCCACAATACTGGGCATTATGGTCTGAAGACAGAAGCGGTATGGTTACCATATGTTTAGAAGAAATAAGATAAACGGAGAGAAAGACACAGAGAGCGTGGGAGAGAGAGACAGGGAGGGAAACAGAGAGAGAGAGACACGGATACGGATAAAGTTTATTCAATAAAGGCCATGGCCCCTCATGAAGGGGGCACAGTGAACCAACATTCAAAATCAAAATCTTACAAGTTACAAAAGTAAATTATGAACTGCAAACGAGAAAGAGAGAGAGAGAAGGAGGAGGAGGACCGTCGGTTGGAGGGGTAACGGCGACGAAGGGTCACCTACCCGCCCCCCCCCCCCCACCCCCCACCCCCCACCCCTTCCCTCCAGTCCCCTCTCCCCTCCCCGATCTCACTTTCTTGTCCCACAGTGTTAGCGGCGCGGCAGCAGAGGGCTGCGACACGTGTTGCTGGTTGTTGCCGCGGCCACGTGTGCGGCAGTTCAGTGACTACAGTGTGGCGGGTGCCGCGCCGCATGCATGCGTCGTGCGTGTTGCCACCGGAGCCTGCATGATGAGCTACCGTGGATCCACAAGAGGCCTTTAATTTGTTCCGGAACTTGTAACGAGCTAACTTTCTATCGCGTATCCACCACTAAAAGCTTATTGTTCCGGAACCTGACTACCAGCTACGACGGATCCGCGAGCTTGTAGTTTCCGGAACCTGACAAGCTACCGCGTATCCGCAAGAAAAAACTTATTGTTCCGGAATCTGACTAGCTACAATGGATCCGCTAGCTTTTAGTTTCCGGAACCTGACGAGCTATCGCGCATCCACCCAAAGCTTATTATTGTTCCGGAACCTGACGAGCTACAACGGATCCGTTAGCTTTTAGCATCCGGACTGAACCTGACGAGCTACCGCGGATCCACAAGTTGTATTGTTTCACAGTCTTCAAGATGCCAATTGGCAGAACCTCTTAACTAGCTCAGTGGTGATTCTTATATATGTTATTTGCGACTTTTTTCTTCTTCTTTTTTAACAGCCTGCATTTTATGTAGGATTTTGTTTGTCCCCTCTTTGCTTAAGTTTGTTTGTTGTTGTTGTTGCTTGTTATATATGTGTTTGTTTGTTTGTTGTTGTTGTTTTTTTTTTGGGGGTTGTTTTTTTTTAAGTTTGTTTGTTTGTTCACTGTCGAACAGTGAATTTGTGAACTCTCCCTATGTATATATATATATATATATATAGAGAGAGAGAGAGAGAGAGAGAGAGAGAGAGAGAGAGATTATGACAGGTAGTGTGTCGATTTTCAGATTTTGAAAAACAAAAATCTATTCCTAGAAGCTGTTGTGATCAGTTTTATTTAGAAGTGGAGTTGAGGAGAAAAAAATATATATGATTTTTTTTTTCATTTATCAACTTGACTAAAAGAATAAATTAAAACTGAGATTAAGTGGTCCTTGTCAGATAGGTAAAAACGAGGAAATGTGTCAACCAATGTGGGGGGTCCTTTTCGTGATTTATTAACTTGCTCTGAAAATCATTGAGAATGGTCCTGTCCTCATGAATAGCCTTTGATCTGTCAGAACCATTTATATTGCTTTTTTTTGTGAATAAGACTGTTTTGTTTCCTCGAGAGAAAAAAGAGTTTGTATTGATATGGCTGTAGCTTTGAGATTGCGTTCGTAAAATGTGATATAACTGGCACGCCATAAAACATGGACAGAAGCCAATCAGTGGTGTGTAGTAACAATATGTAAGTACTTCGATGTTGTTAACCAAGCCAGGAAAACATGCAGTGACAACCGTTCTGAACGGGAAGTGGTTCTATTGGTCCATTTGTACCTTGATTCCCCCGACATAGCCAGTCAAGTACAATATGCATGTGGTACCCGTGTCTCAACAACAAACGGTTTTGTTTTGTTTTTTTTTGTTTGTTTGGGTTTTTTGTTTGGTTGGTTGGTTGGTTGTTGTTGTTGTGTTTTTTTAGCAAAAGACCAACAACTAAATGTGCATGGCATATCTGTTTTAGATGCAATTGTACGTTTTGGGTTCTCTCTCTCTCTCTCTCTCTCTCTCTCTCTCTCTCTCTCTCTCTCTCTCCTTCTCTCTCTTGGTGTGTGTGTGTGTGTGTGTGTGTGTGTGTGTGTGTGTGTGTGTGTGTGTTACTCGCTTCCGTTTCGTACAGATGTGACCGACGTTGTGTCTCTCAGTTTGACGCTGTGTTATACTTGTACATTATACATGTATTAAGTATAACAACATTCATAAACGTATGTGTTTGTGTGTCTCTTAGATCAACGGCAGATGTGTAAGTCGGCCAAAGTGTAAATGTCTTCACCGTTGGAAAATAAAGATTCATTCATTCATTCATTCATTCATTCTCTCTCTCTCTCTCTCTCTCTCTCTCTCTCTCTCTCTCTCTCTTCCCACCCCCCTCTCTGTCTCTCTTTCCTTTCACTTTCCTTCTCTGTCTCTTTGTCTCCCTCTCTCTCTTTCTGTTTCTCTGTTTCCTCAAGGAGGAAGGTGGCAGAATGGTAAAGACACTCAGCTGCCAATACAGAGTCCGTGGGGGTGTGGGTTCGAATCCCGTTCTCGCCCTTTCTCCCAAGTTGGACTGGAAAATCAAACTGAGCGTCTAGTCTTTCGGATGAGATGATAAACCGAGGTCCCGTGTGCAGCACGCACTTGGCGCAATGAAAATGAACCCATGGCAACAAAAGTGTTGTCCTCTGGCAAAATCATGTAAAAAAGAAATCCACTCTGATAGGTATACGAATATATATTATGCATGCACTCAAAGCCTGACTAAACACGTTGGGTTATGCTGCTGTCAGGCATCTGTCTAGCAGATGTGATGTAGCGTATATAATTATATGGATTTGCCCGAACGCAGTGACGCCTCCTTGAGAAACTGAAACTGAAACTCTGTGTGCACTTTCCCTGTCTGTCTGTCTGTCTGTCTGTCTCCCTCTCTCTGTTTCTCTGTCTTTCTGTCTGTCTCTGTCTCTGTCTCTCTCTCCATTTCTCTGTCTCTCCTTCCCCTTCCTCCCTCACTCCCTGTCCAGCACTCTCTGGTCTCCCTGTTCGTCTTCCTCAAGCGGTCTGTTCTTATCACATTGCAGCACCCTGCGGCGGCACTTTATATAATAGCTTTGGTCGCACTCACGTCTCAGGTATCCAGACATAATTTATATACCCGGATTGACCCAGTACAGGTGGCAGACACCTTGCATACATATTGCCGACTCCACCCTTTCCCGCATACCCGGGCATGTATGTATATATGTATTGGCCGTTTCCCTTGGCCCAGTTATTTTGTTTGGTTTTCGGCTCACCACTCTCACGCCTCGGCTCGTAGAGCAGGGCAGGGCAGGGAAAGTGCAGTGCGCTCCAGTTACGTACGATTGCCTGCAGTGTAGGGCTGTGTGTGTGTGTGTGTGTGTGTGTGTGTGTATGTGTGTGTGTGCGCGTGTGTGTGTGTGTGCGTGCGTGTGTGTGTATGTGTGTGTGTGTGTGTGTGTGTGTGTGTGTGTGTGTGTGTGTGTGTGTGTGCGTGTGTGAGTGAGTGTGTGTGTGTGTGTGTGTGTGTGCGTGTGTGTGTGTGTGTGTGTGTGTGTGATTTTATTTTCCAATATTTATAAACATTAAATTTTCGTCACTTTCATTTATGGGCTAGTTTTCTCATTAGTCAATTAGTGCAACAAGAAACATCCTGTTTTCAATGTGTGTGTGTGTGTGTGTGTGTGTGTGTGTGTGTGTGTGTGTGTGTGTGTGTGTGTGTGTGTGTGTGTGTGTGTGTGTGTGTGTGTGTGTCCCAGGTAAATACTGACATCGTGTGTGTGTGTGTGTGTGTGTGTGTGTGTGTGTGTTGTGTGTGTGTGTGTGTGTGTGTGTGTGTGTGTGTGTACAATTCGAGCACTTTAACAGCGTGGTGTGACTCACAAATAATACATGAAATTAGAATCACTGGTGCTATTTTTTCATACGTGTGAATGATAATGTATATACCGTAATAACGATGTTACCAAGAGTACCAAATACTCCCACGGCCATTGTTACAAAATGGAACCAATAGCTTCGTGCGTTATAATCGTGTGTGTTTTTCTTTGTTTTGTTTGTTTTTATTCATGTATATACACACATGCATACGAAAATATCATATACAGATATCTTTTCAATTATATATTAAACATATTTTTGTACATACCTACATGTGAAAATCTTATCCACAAATGACTGAATTTTATTGTGCTTCTCAGTACTAGTATTTTACGCAGGAAGTCACTTCAGCATGAACATTTGAGGAATGAAAGAAAGAATACTTTAGCACTGAGATGAAGGTTACCAACAACAAAAATAATTTTTGCGGTTTTTGTTTTTGT
>NC_134877.1:46516643-46521643 GCF_041734735.1 Babylonia areolata
ACGATATAGACTATAATGTGCGGGCACGTAGGCCACTCGATAGAGGCTATAAGTATAGAATCTTTGGTCACACGACAGGCCCTATAAGAAAAGGTAGTTTGGCCACGCAACAGAGCCTGTAAGTATAGGTTCTTTGGCCACACCATAGAGCCTTTTGGTATAGATTCTTTTTCCACACAATGGAGCCTTTAGCTATACGTTGTTTGGCCACACCATATAGCCTGTAGGTATAGGTTCTTTGGCCACACCATACAGCATGTAGGCCACTTTGGCCACAGCATACAGCTGGAGAGTGTATGTTCTTTGGCCACGCCATACAGTTTGAGAGTATAGGTTCTTTGGCCACACCATACAGCTTGAGAGCATAGGTTCTTCGGCCACACCATACAGCTTGAGAGTATAGGTTCTTTGGCCACACCATACAGCTTGAGAGAATAGGTTCTTTGGCCACACCATACAGCCTGTAGGTATAGGTTTTTTGGCCACACCATACAGCCTGACAGTATAGGTTCTTTGGCCACACCATACAGCTGGAGAGTATAGGTTCTTTGGCCACACCATACAGCTGGAGAGTATAGGTTCTTTGGCCACACCATACAGCCTGTAGGTCTAGTTTCTTTGGCCACACCATACAGCCTGAGAGTATAGATTCTTTGGCCACACCATACAGCCTGTAGGTATAGGTTCTTTGGCCACACCATAGAGGTTGAGAGTATAGGTTCTTTGGCCACACCATACAGCCTGTAGGTATAGGTTCTTTGGCCACACCTTACAGGCTGAGAGTATAGGTTCTTTGGCCACATATTACAGGCTGAGAGTATAGGTTCTTTGGCCACACCTTACAGGCTGAGAGTATAGGTTTTTGGCCACACATTACAGCTTGTAGGTCTAGGTTCTTTGGCCACACCATACAGCTTGTAGGTATAGGTTATTTGTCCACACCACACAGCCTGTAGGTATAGGTTTTTTGGCCACACCATACAGCCTGTAGGTATAGGTTCTTTGGCCACACCATACAGCCTGAGAGTATAGATTCTTTGGCCACACCATACAGCCTGTAGGTATAGGCTCTTTGGCCACACCATACAGCCTGTAGGTATAGGTTCTTTGGCCACACATTACAGTTTGTAGGTCTAGGTTCTTTGGCCACACCATACAGCTTGAGAGTATAGGTTCTTTGGCCACACCATACAGCTTGTAGGTATAGGTTCCTTAGCCACAACATACAGTCTGACAGTATAAGTTCTTTGGCCACACCATACAGCCTGAGAGTATAGGTTCTTTGGCCACACCTTACAGGCTGAGAGTATAGGTTCTTTGGCCACACCATTCAGCCTGACAGTATAGGTTCTTTGGCCACACCATACAGCCTGTAGGTATAGGTTCTTTGGCCACACCATACAACTGGAGAGTATAGATTCTTTGGCCACACCATACAGCCTGTAGGTCTAGTTTCTTTGGCCACACCATACAGCCTGAGAGTATAGATTCTTTGGCCACACCATACAGCCTGTAGGTATAGGTTCTTTGGCCACACCATAGAGGCTGAGAGTATAGGTTCTTTGGCCACACCATACAGCCTGTAGGTATAGGTTCTTTGGCCACACCTTACAGGCTGAGAGTATAGGTTCTTTGGCCACACCATACAGCCTGACAGCATAGGTTCTTTGGCCACACCTTACAGGCTGAGAGTATAGGTTCTTTCGCCACACATTACAGCTTGTAGGTCTAGGTTCTTTGGCCACACCATACAGCTTGTAGGCATAGGTTCTTTGGCCACACCACACAGCCTGTAGGTATAGGTTTTTTGGCCACACCATACAGCCTGTAGGTATAGGTTCTTTGGCCACACCATACAGCCTGAGAGTATAGATTCTTTGGCCACACCATACAGCCTGTAGGTATAGGCTCTTTGGCCACACCATACAGGCTGAGAGTATAGGTTCTTTGGCCACACATTACAGTTTGTAGGTCTAGGTTCTTTGGCCACACCATACAGCCTGAGAGTATAGGTTCTTTGGCCACACCATACAGCTTGTTGGTATAGGTTCCTTAGCCACAACATACAGTCTGACAGTATAAGTTCTTTGGCCACACCATACAGCCTGAGAGTATAGGTTCTTTGGCCACACCTTACAGGCTGAGAGTATAGGTTCTTTGGCCACACCATTCAGCCTGACAGTATAGGTTCTTTGGCCACACCATACAGCCTGTAGGTATAGGTTCTTTGGCCACACCATACAACTGGAGAGTATAGGTTCTTTGGCCACACCATACAGCCTGACAGTGTAGGTTCTTTGTCCACACCACACAGCCTGTAGGTATAGGTTTTTTGGCCACACCATACAGCCTGTAGGTATAGGTTCTTTGGCCACACCATACAGGCTGAGAGTATAGGTTCTATGGCCACACCATACAGCCTGTAGGTATAGGTTCTTTGGCCACACCATACAGGCTGAGAGTATAGGTTCTTTGGCCACACATTACAGCTTGTAGGTCTAGGTTCTTTGGCCACACCATACAGGCTGAGAGTATAGGTTCTTTGGCCACACATTACAGCTTGTAGGTCTAGGTTCTTTGGCCACACCACACAGCCTGACAGTATAGGTTCTTTGGCCACACCATACAGCTTGTAGGTATAGGTTCCTTGGCCACAACGTACAGTCTGACAGTATAGGTTCTTTGGCCACACCATACAGCCTGAGAGTATAGGTTTTTTGGCCACACCATACAGCCTGTAGGTCTAGTTTCTTTGGCCACACCATACAACCTGAGAGTATAGGTTCTTTGGCCACACCATACAGCCTGTAGGTATAGGTTCTTTGGCCACACCATACAGCCTGAGAGTATAGGTTCTTTGGCCACACCATACAGCCTGTAGGGATAGGTTCCTTGGCCACACCATACAGCCTGACAGTATAGGTTCTTTGGCCACACCATACAGCCTGACAGTATAGGTTCTTTGGCCACACCATACAGCCTGACAGTATAGGTTCTTTGGCCTCACCATACAGCCTGTAGGTATAGGTTCTTTGGCCACGCCATACAGCCTGTAGGTATAGGTTCTTTGGCCACACCATACAGCCTGACAGCATAGGTTCTTTGGCCACACCATACAGCCTGTAGGAATACAGTTTGAGAGTATAGGTTCTTTGGCCTGTAGGTACAGGCTGTTTGGCCACACCAAAAGCGGAGATAACCAGTAGTTGTCTTTATTATACTGCAATGACTGTTGGACACGACAAAGTCGGGCAGCTGTCTCCGGTGAAAGCTCGTCGCCACAGAGCAGCGCCACAGTGCAGCGCCACCCATGCGTTCCTTCCCAGTCTCTATGTGTGCTTGTTTTATAATGAAAGTGGGGTTGTTGTTTTTTTGTGGGTTTTTTTTTGTTTTTTTTTGCTGCAGAGTTTTGCAAAGGACAACCCTTTTGTTGCCGTGAGTTCTTTTACGTCCGCTAAGTGCATGCTGCACACTTGACTTCCGTTTATCGTCTCATCCGAAAGACTAGCACCCAAACATAGCTCAAGGTCTAGTGGAGGGGGGGCGAGGGTGTGTGTGGGGGGGTGGAGGGAGGGAGGGCAGGAGAGTAAATAACCCTGTCCGTAAATGGGATTCGAAGCCGCGGCCACTCGCTTCCTAGTTGGGTGTTTTACCACTAGGCCACCGCTCCACCTAGCCAGTGGTTAGCTAGCTGCACTGCTGGCTGCAAGCTCGGTGACAAAATTGAGATGGCCACACTTCAAGCTGCTGTAGCTAGCTGGATGCTAACGTACCGCTAGCGGTCGTTTACATTGTTGGTCGGTTTTATTGCAGCTGGGAGAGGCCGGGTTGCATGGGGCGCTCTTTGCAGCGCTTGTTTGCTTAGAGTTGATCCATTCTACCCCACAGCCACATGCCTGCTACAACTCCCCTGGACCAGCACTACATGAGATCACTGCAGAAAAAACAACAACAGGGTGGTTCATTAAAACAGCAAAGATTGATGGAGAACTGTTGATTTAATCAGTCAAACACAAGCTTCGTTTTCAAGCTTCCGGAATCCGTAAACGGTTCAGTTTAGAATGCCAACTTTCCCAAGCAAGAATGAACGAAATTAGAATAGTGTGTTGGTACGAGAATACTCGAACCTGGGCCACAGGGGAAGTAATCATGGTTCGAGTTACCTCCTGCCTGGAGTGGAACGAGTTTTAAGAATGTTCCTTAGTACATGGAATTTACCGTGGAGTTATGAACATCTTAACGATAAGCAAACTTAGCAGGCTGCATGTAAATGTCGCCGGCTCTTGCGACCAAATCCTGGTCTGGTTCAGAATGTTGGAACTGGCAAGCAGGTGTCTTCTGCTTCGTCAGCTGTCAGAACCTTCGCCATTTCTACGGCAAACAGTTCTTCAGTTTGTGAAAGAAAAAAAAAATACTGGGTCCATTTCCAGAGTGGCAGTTAGTATTGAACGCGAGCAATTGATAGAATAAAATAAAAAGTTTGGTTTGTCCTTTTGCTATAGAAGTCGAAGACATGTTTATTCTTCTTGGAAGTATAATTGTACTCCCCATCCCCAACCCCCTTTATCTTTTACTTTTTTTTCTTTCTTTTTTCTTTTTTTTTTCAAAACATGTGATGTAGCGCTTATCAGTAGACCAGTCCGAAGGTACTGACGCTTCCTTGAACTAGAAAACGAAACTGATTCAAAAGTCCACTTTTGAAATCGATTTTTGCTTCCTCCATCACTTCTGAAAAAAAAATGAAAAAAATAATAATAAAAACATTGAATAACCGATTTACCGTGGGGAAAAAAAAAATTCCGCTCAATCTATGAACGACGATGAAATAATGCTGGAAACACAACTGTCACTGACGGGCGTAATAGCCGAGTGGTTAAAGCGTCGGACCTTCAATCTGAGGGTCCCGGGTTCGAATCTCGGTAACGGCGCCTGGTGGGTAAAGGGTGGAGATTTTTCCGATCTCTCAGGTCAACATATGCGTGCAGACCTGCTAGTGCCAG
>NC_134877.1:46526643-46529143 GCF_041734735.1 Babylonia areolata
TGGTCAGCTTAACTAACGCCGCGAGCAAGTAAAAGCTTACCGTGAAGCAGTCATTTTTCTTCTTCTTCTTCTTCGTGTTTTTCTTCTATTAGGCCAACTACTCTGGTGATAATAAATTTAATCTCATGTTAATATTGATATTAGCATTATTTTACTATATTATGTACTGTTTGTTTATTTGTTTTATTTCATTATTTCATTACTTACTGTTTATGAATGTTATCATAATATGGTTCATCAGCCGTCATGATAAAATTAAAGTGCAACGTTGTGAGCACAGTATAAGCTTTAAGCTTGTTGATGCTCTTTTGTCATTCATTGCATTGTAATCATGTGTATTGTTGAAATATTTAAGATTATTTAAACCAAGCAGTCATCGTAGCCAGCTGAGCGCTTGGCTAGATGTATGAAGTTACCTCGTCACACTGTACTGACACGAGTAGCAAAATGGCTGATTGAACACTTACGCTGGCTTCAGTTAGCAAAGGGGCTCAAAGAAGGCACGTGCTATCCACCTATCCTTAGAGCAATGGTTCGTGATTGAGCGCACGTGCACATTGTTACATTGTTACAGAAAGAGAGAGAGAGAGGGGGGGGGAAGAGAAATTCAATAGTCTGGTTCCTCTGTGTGCCGTGTGTGTGTGTGTGTGTTTTATACCGTCGGCCTAAAAGGCATTTGTTTGGATTGGCATTTGGCTGCTGTTCACATCCACGCTCTGAAAGTCGACGAGATTGCCAGAATGGGGAATACATTCCTAAAAGCTTTGATTTAACTACTGCAGCACCAGGCCGGGCGCTTTAAAGTAACAGCTGAAACACAATTAACCCCTTAACTGTTGAACAGTGGAGAGATGAGATCCATTCGACATGAATTTGAAATGCAGTTTTGTTATGTTTGTGTGTGTGTGTGTGTGTGTGTGTGTGCGCGCGCACACACACACACACACACACACACACACACACCATTGCTGTGATTGGTTTTGCCGAACAAAGGCACTAATGCAGTCCCTTGAGGAAGAAGTCCAAATTTAATGCAGAATGGTGAATGACATTCTGACCTGTAAGCTTTGTGTCATCTCAGTCAGGTGACAGCCCTTCACTGACCAACATCCTCGTCAGCAGCAGTCAAAGGGTTAAACTTGCTCTTCGGACGAGAAATGACAGCTCTGTTTTGTTTATTGGTTGGTTGGTTGGTTTTTCGTTTGTTTTAGTTTGTTTTGATTTTTTTTTCGTTTGTTTGTTTGTTGTTGTTTCTTTTTGTTTGTTTGTTGTTTTGTTTTTGCTGTTTTTTAGTTGTTGTTTTGTTGTTGTTTTGTTTTTGTTGTTTTGTTGTTGCTGTTGTTGTTTGGGGGGTAGACAGGGGCGCTGTCTGTGGGGGGGAGGGGGGGGGGGGGGGGGGGCAAGGAGGGGTTTAAGGGGCATTGGGTGGAGGGAGGATTTGCTTTGTCTGTCTATTCATCTGTCTGTCTATAATTTAACGTTATGCAATCCATCCTTTTCAACAGTCAAGTTTCAAAACTTAAAACATTGCCTGGTTTTGATCATCGTCTTCTCTGTAGATCTTATGTTTTAGTGGGAGTTGATTCATTGTTGCTTTGTTAAAGAATTAGAATCGTCTGTTTTAATTTTAGAAGCAGCCGCTCAATGCAAAACAATTTTTGTTCTTGAAAGATGAATGTCTGCTATGACGATAACATAAAAACACGCAACTATCCAATACACATGGAGTAGAAAGCTAACATTTTGTTGTCTTTAAAATGAATGACACAAGAGGCGCTGGAAACCGTTCTGTGGGGATGGGTGTCGGGGTAGGGGTAGGGGGACTCTTTCCTTATGGGGTGTAGGGATAGGGGCAGGGAGGCTTTTTCCTTATTGGGTGTAGGGGTAAGGGCAGGGAGGCTTTTTCCTTATTGGGTGTAGGGGTAAGGGCAGGGAGGCTTTTTCCTTATTGAGTGGTGTATAGGGGTAGAGGGAGGGACACTTTTTGCTTGTGGATTGTGGGGGTAGGGGCAGGGGGACTTTTTCCTTTAGGGGTGTAGGGGTGGGGCAGTGAGAGGAAGGCGTTTTCGTTGTGGGGTGTGGGGTATGGGGGTAGGGTGAGAGAGGCTTTTTCCTTGTGGGGTGTGGGGGTAGGGGCAGGGAGACTTTTTCCTTTTAGCTAGATAGATAACAGACAGCAGAGACAGACAGAGACAGAGAGATGATGATGAGGGTGATTATAATGAAGAACGATAATGATGACAGCGATGCTGCGATGGGGATTTCTTTAAGCTTGGGGATTAGGTGACAAGACTGCTCTCTACACTTCCTTTCATAATGATATTTCGGAGCAAACCAGGCCCGAGAGATACAGACACTCGTAATCGTATGTCAGGAATTTTGAGCAGCACACCTTAGGACACACACGTCGATGATACTTTCTGAATGGTCCCAGTGTTCCCATTTAACCTCAAAGCTCTCTCAACTCTGGGTAGGAGCCAGCCGCAGTCCGAAAAAAGTC
>NC_134877.1:46531643-46539143 GCF_041734735.1 Babylonia areolata
CACACGAGAAGTCGGTTTATCGTCTCATCCGAATGACTAGCTTCCAGACCACCACTCAAAGTCTAGTGGAGGGGGGAAAAATACCTGGCGACTGCTGGTGTGACTCGAACCAATACGCTCAGATTCTCTCGCTTCCTAGGCGGACGCGTTTCCTCTAGGCCATTACTCCACCTATGCATTGTGAATAACCGTAAGATAAACGTGTGTTTATATGGATACAATTATACTTTTGAGTATTCTTCTTCTTCTTCTTCGTTCATGGGCTGCAACTCCCACGTTCACTCGTATGTACACGAGTGGGCTTTTACCTGCATGACCGTTTGTAGCCCGCCATGTAGGCAGCCATACTCCGTTTTCGGAGGTACTTGAGAGTACAATTTGGTCATGAAAATTAATGTCCAAAACCGTTTTTTTTTTTTTTTTTTTTTGTTTTGTTTTTTTTTACGGTTGTTTTATGGACATACATATGCATAACCGTTTCTCCCTTTCTTTCTTTTTTTATCCTTTTTTTTCTTTTTCTTTTCTTTTTTTTTTGGGGGGGGGGGGGGTACAACGTTGGATGGAAAGGTCTTGATTTGAAAAAAACAACAACAAAAACAACAAAAACCCTGCCTGGGCTTATTGGCAATCATAATTTTATCTTTGTACGCACATACGGATAACAACCACATTTTAAATGCCACATCAAAAACTATGACAACAGTTACGATGGGGAAGGATGAGAGAGGGAAAGATCGGGGTGTGGGGTGGAGGAGGAGCGGAGCTTAAAGAGAGTACCCGCCATTACGAATTCCTTTTTTTTTTTCTTTTTTTTTTTTTCCCCAATTAACGTGGTGACGTTGTGTTGCGCTATGAGTGGAGATTCATTTCTCGCCATTCGCGTACTGGCCAGACCGGTTCCTTGATTCACCCATCATGCCCCCACCCCCTCCCCAAACCCCATTCATCCTCCACCACCCTGCACTTCATCTTCTCCCCATGCGTCTTACTCTTCTCCACCCCACCACCACCCCCACACCCCACCCCATCCCACCCCGCCGTCTCCTGGAAGATTTATCGGCACCCAAACTCCGTACAGGACATGAAACCACAGTGATCTTTTTCCTGTGGAAAACGAGACTACCGGCCCAAACAGCCAAAGACTGTTTGTGTCTGAGATTTCTCCTTTTGCCCTGTGGCTTTAGAAAACAACGTCTCCAGGGTAGAGGTGTGGGTGGGGTCTTGATAACTTCACTGGACTGTGGGGGTGTCCAGACGCCAGCTGCATGCTGTCCTATACAGAAGGTGTTAGTTCCGATGACCAGAGAGACCGCCCACCTTTTTTGTTCTTTTTTTTTTCTTTTTTCTTTTTTGTAGGGGGGTTGGAGTGGAGGGGGGGGGAGATACGGGAGACCTGTGCTTTGCTGTGCATGCGCATGCGTCACAGTTTACGATTATCTTCCTGGTCGCTAGAGTGCGAGTTTCAAACTAATCTGCGTAGGCTGGGGGCTATCACGTTTTCATCTGGTTCATCCCTTCATCTTTCTTTATTCATTTTCATTCTTTCTCCCGTTTCCTCTTATTTCAGCTAGGTTATTAGGCATTATCATTTTATAGTAGGGACGTGTGACTAATCGCCATTGCAGAGAATGGTGGTGCAGAAGTTATTGCTATTATCTTTGTTGTTGTTGTTGTTGGCAGTAATGATAGTGGTGAGATGTTGATATTGTTGTTGTAGTTGTTTTTTTTCATGCTGTCAGTGGCATGATTATTCGAGGAGAATAACCGGAAGTGCAAAAGAATAAACATATATCACCAAAGAAAAAAAAACAAAAGCAAAAACAAAAAAAGATTCAATCCAGATAGGAAATCATTATTTCCAGTGAGCGTTTTGGGTCTGGTCTGTTCTTACAGGTCCTATCTATACCTGAAAAATTGTGGACAGTGCGTATTCAACACGAGAATAGGTACATGACTAACCACATTGCTTTCCTTCGGCAGTAGAATAAAACTTTGACCGCGTGTGTATGCACGCACGCACGCACGCACGCACACACACACACACACACACACACACACACACACACACACACGGAGTGCCAGAGAAGAGGAATAGCATTTCGTGTGTGTATGTGTGTGTGTGTGCGTATGCACGCGCATATGTGTGAGCGCATGTGTACTTGTAAGAGAGAGAGAGAGAGATGGGGAACATAAATACCAGGATTGGCTTTGTCAGAAGGCTCGATATTTTCCTCCATTTACAAGATCTGCAGTCCAAGGAACTTTCACAAAGGGTATTTCAGTCAAACAGTTGGCGTCTTTCTTCTTTTGTGTTTATATTCAGTCTTTATAGGGCTTGACGCTAAAGTTGGCAACTGCAATCAATAAAACTTTCAGACATGGTACAATGGGGACGGAGATTTGGTGGGGGGAGGGGCGGGAGCTGTGGGGGGTGGGGGTGGGGGGGGTCAGGGCCGAGTGGGGCTCCACTTAAGTGATTTACACGTTGAGATGCCATGTTCTTTGCGCTCACTTACAATATCTCCGTCACAGTTTGCTGATCTGGGGGAGGGATCGCGTGCCTAAATACATTATTGCATTGACGACAGAGCTTACGGTTTTGCTAGAAAAAAAAGAAGAAGAAAAAAACCACGCTCAAACTACTGGTGTATTTATTTGATTTATCCATTTTGTTTCGTTCTCACTTATTTATTTTCCATTCCTGTCTATGAGAGTGTTCCAAATAGCATAGTGTCAAAAATGACAAACGGGGGTAAAAAAAAAAAATAAAAAAAAAGTATAACAAGAAAGAAAAACCGTCCTTTCAAAACCAGTGGATGAGTGAAATAGAAATGTGGAGAAGGATTCGTTTATTGTGAAACCTGTTTCGTTCTTCCCTTCTGAATGAAGTGAGGAAGATAGTGAGGAAGATCAATTACGGAATATTAACAAGGAAGTTAGTCGACCCCTTGAAACAGGGGTAGGTAAAACACTTTAGTTCTGAAAATAAGAATCCTGTCAGTAAACATTGCGGGTTACCAAAACATAATGTAAACAGCTAGCGCTAAGTCATTGCCATTGAATCAGCAGCTGCGAAATACGGACTCATAAACTCTCTCTCTCTCTCTCTCATGGCCCACAAAGCTTTATGATTTACATTTCTGAAAGCACGTAAAGAAGCAGTGAGGCAATAACGGGGAGTTATTCCAAGGTGATATCATAACAGATGAGCGTATGTATGGACGTGTCATTGAAACAGTCAGTCAGAGGGATGCCGCAAGGGCTAACACCTATACATTTTCGTTTTTTCACTGGGACGTGGGCGGACTTGTGTCCAGACTTGGAAATAAACTTTTTGATTTTTGTTATTGTTTTTTTGTTGTTGTTTTTTCTCATCGCATGTTCTGTCCTACAACTTTGTTTGATCCGGACGACCTGCTATGAAGCGGTGGATTCTCATCTGTTTCCTGACCATTCTGACGGTTGCCAACCAGCGGTACACAGGGGGGAAAAAAACCCAAAAAAACCCGAAAAACAAGGCGCGGAGCAGAGGAGGAGTGGTGTATGTTTTGTTAAGAACGAAATCGTTTCTTTCCGCACGTGAACAAAAATGTGACCAAGATGATAAAGTTGTGTTTCGTATATTGATAAATCTTTGGTTTTAATGAAAATATGCAAATCTATGTTTGGAAATAAGCATCATCTATAAATTCTCAACAGTTTAGAACTGAAAATGGTGTAGATTGTCTTGAGGATATTGTAGCGGATACATTATCATCGCATGACGAAGCTACCGTTCTTTTGTGCGAAAAACATGAATGGCAGAACGGCAAATAGTTCCCCTTTGACAGTGGACACCAACAAATGTGATTCTGGACGTGGAATGACAGGTATGGTTTAGACTTTCTGGAGACATTGAATTAGATATGGAAAGTAGAACTGGTCTTCAATATGTGTGTTGTTTTGAGATTGCTATAAATGGAGTGTGGAGATATGACCATGAAGGTACTTTTCAGATGCTTGCAGGAGTGTAAACCAGTTCTTTCAAGTTTTCTGAAGATTTTCTTATTCGAAATTACCGCCGATTTGACGTTCAGAAATTATTTAATCTTATCAGCAAGCGACCACACGAATTTTGAACTGAATTTGTTTTAGAGGCACAAGTAGTAATGACAGTAAATTCAACAATGATGTGTAGTTTTTTTGTTTTTATTTTTGGGGTTTTTTTTGTTTTTGTTTTTGTTTTTTGAGAGAAATGAGTTTTCATAACTGTATTTGATAGCATGCTTTCATGTAAAACAAAAGAAAATATAATATGTCACAACTAGGACACTATATGTATTCAATGATGGGTTAAAAAAAAAAAAGGGTGTGTGTGTGTGTGTTTTTTTTTTATGAAAAATTTAAACGGACATCACCAATACCCTGTAGCGTGGTACAACCGAGACGAATGTGGAACTTACAAGCGGAATGTTACAAGACCTTTGAGTGGGGATACTTAAAATCTAACACACACACACACACACACACAAATATTTGTCTTCACTTTGTTTCCTATGTTTTCTTGAATAAATGCAAATTTGATGGTTTGAAAATCACTCCTAAAGCCTTCTACAGTCATCGGGGCAGTGAACACACATCCACCGTGTTCAGGGATCGACACAGGTGGGGCCAATCTTCTGCTTCCGGCGCTTTAACCTTCCTCAACCGAATTCAGGTAGTACCCATTCACACCCGTGTCGAGTGCGGAAACTGGGAGAAAAGTGCCTTTTCCATGGACTGGATAGAACAAATGATTAACAAGTAGTAAAGAGTGGTAACTTTTCTGTCCATTCACAAGTTACGCATCCATGCGTGTTTGCATGCAAGCAATCGCATAGTGTGTGTGTGCATGTGCATGAAAGTGCTTCCTTCTTCACACACAAACACACACGCGCGCGCGTGCGCACACACACACACACACACACACACACACACACACACACACACACACACAGATATATATAGATAGATAGATAGATAGATATGCACGATGTACGAACTCACGCATTTTCGTGCTGAAGTCCTAACGAAGTGTTGAAGCGCAATCTCTCTCACTCTGACGCCAAGGGGAGGGTTCGATAACTCTAGAGGCTGGGAGGAAAAAACCCTCGCGCGGAGCATTGGCGGATGGTTGAAGCTCAGAGAAAAAGCCTCTTCGACAGTGTTATCCGGACAAAAGTGTGTGTCTGCTCACATCACATCAAAGTTCAAGGCTTAACAGGTAGTTGTTAACAATAAATATTGATTTTTTGCAAACATATCTCGTACATTGTTGCTCCGATGAATTTAAAATGTTTGTTGCACCAGAAAACCATGTTTTGGGGGACCTTTAAATTCATGTTGCACTTGGTCATATTTGATTGATTTACGACAATCAGAAACCATCTAATGTTCGGCTGGGACAAAACCTGTGTGAGGCTTTTATATTCATTTATACCTAGAAATAAATCTTTAAAATAGGTATGTAAATTCAATACTAGAATAGGCAATAACAAAACACGTCTCAAATAACAACGATGGCTCCCATTACAACAACAACAACAACAAATATATATATATATATATATATACAAAACGGTATCGTTCACCTATCAGACTGTTCCAAATCGTAACGATGGGTTGTTTGTGTGCATTATTGTTCAGAGAATTTAAAGGAAACAGTTATTTTGTACGCTTTTCAACATGTGCACTACAGCTTTTAAGCTGTGACCATCGTTGACGTATGACGGGCGCAATATCCGAGTGGTTAAAACGTTGAACTTTCAATCTGAGGGTCCTGGGTTCGAACCTCGGTAGCGGCACCTGGTGGGTAAAGGGTCAACGTATGTGCAGATCTACTTGTGCCTGAACCCCCTTCATGTGTACACGCAAGCAGAATACGCACGTTAAAGATCCTGTAATCCATGCCAGCGTTCGGTGGGTTATGGAAACAAGAACACGCCCAGAATGCACAACCCCGAAAACGGAGTATGGCTGCCCACATGGCCGGGTAAAAACGGCCATACACACATAAAAGCCCACTCGTGTACATGCGAGTGAACGTGGGAGTCGCAGCCCACAAACGAAGAAGAAGAAGAAACATCAAATACCGCGACAACAGCCGCGTAGGAAACGGGAAGGCGAGAGCAAGTCGTGCACCACACTTCTGAACGGCCAGCGTGAAACACCTTACTCCTTAACCCCTTGAGTGCTGAACCTTGGTGAAATGAGATCAGCGTGGCATTGATTTAGAGCGCAATTACTATATTTTGTGTTCTTTTAAGTTTTATAATTGATTTCGTTGAAAAAAGCCCTTGAACGTGCTATGAACACTCGATTATCTGATCGTAACTTTCAGAAGTTGTGGGAGTTGTGGGGGTGGCAATACAACAAAGTCCGGCGAGACATCTACCAGAACTGGTCTCATAAACATGGCGGCCGATGTCCGCAGCTTAACCTCCAGGGGAGAACGTCCCGTACACGGTCATGACATCCGCGCCCCTGTGCAGTATTGATGCACATTACAGGGGAACAAAGACGCGATAGTATTGCCCTGGGGGGACTGCCTCAAGCAGGATGGATGCTTTGAGGTTATCGAACAACCTGACATTTCTTTTTATCAAGGGACAAGGAGAGTTCAGAAGTTCGGATGTCTTCCACCAGACATTTTACGAGCATGAATGGAGTGTTCGCGCCTGGCGTGGGCATGTACTGGAACTTCGTTGTAAATCTAAAGACTAAGGTGCAAAGTGGAGGCATTCATGAACTCTGAGGGGAAAGGGGAATGGGAAAGAGTTCTCTGTCGGAGCCAAGAAACTATGGACACAACAGCTAAGTGCTCCATTGTGTCCATGACAGTTTAGTTGTATGTTGTTGGTGGTGGTGTTTCTGTGGAAGACTCAAAGGTCGAAACGCATATCATCTTCCTATCATTGTGTGTGTTGTGACCAAAGTTCGTCTTCCTGCCCACAACGTACGCACAGTTCAATCTTCTTTTCCTCTAAGGTTCTTTCGCTTCTCTTCGCTGGACATTTTCAGTTAACTATTCAATGTGTTTAAAATCTTTTGTATTGTTTTGTTTTCGAAGTAGAAAGCAATCTTTGCAGTTGTAAGTTTAGAATGGATCAGTGTTGACAGTATTCTCCATGCATTGAGATATGCAATCGAAGAAACGTTGAAAAAACCCATTTCAATCAACTAAAGAGGAATTTAGATAGCAGGATTACATCGAGATTTTAAGAATTGACACAGGAGATGGTTGGGTGTAGAGGAAAATGAATTAATAAATATTTCATGTATCTTTGGAAGAGCGTGCCTCTTTAACTGATTAGGGTATTAAAAGCCGAAATCTTCTTTCTTGTGGCTGATATTCATCCTATCATAATTAGCTAATCTGAAAGAAGAAAAAAAATCCTTCATGTAAAATCGATTTCCACTTTTACAAGAGCAGCACGTGAAAACTGTTTGCTTGATTTACTCATTATGGCATATTCTGAATTC
>NC_134877.1:46544143-46551643 GCF_041734735.1 Babylonia areolata
CACAACCTTCACAATAAACTGTAACTCCTCTCTCTCTCTCTCTCTCTCTCTCTCTCTCTCTCTCTCTCTCTCTCTCTCTCTCTCTCTCTCTCTCTCTCTCTCTCTCAACGATTGATAGATTGTAGGTGGCAAGATTGGAATAGTCATGTTGAAAATAGTGACAGATTTTCTTTGTACAGACTACTAAAATGAATAATTTAACAGAACATTATAGTGTAATGAATATGAATTGGACGATTATGATGTATGCTAAGTTTAGAATTGGTGTTTCTGATATAGCTATGCATAGTCAAAGGTACAAGAAAAATGAAAAATACACATGTCCGATGTGCAAATCCGAGAGAGAGGATAAGTTCATTTCGCTTTTTGCTGTCCAGCATTGGATGATCTACGAAGAAGATTAATCCCTCCAAATATGAAAGCAGACCACCCTTGTTCAGGCTAGCATTACTAGTGTCTTACAGAAATGAATCTGTTATTAAGAACTTCGCAGTTTTTCTGTATAAGTCATTTCAGAGGAGAAGCATTATGAGTTGATACTACGATATTGTCCAAATATGCAATATCCAAGATTTACATGTATGATATTTATGTGCGCATCATTATTTGAAATGTTTCTTATCTATGTGCACCCCCTTCAAATGGGGCAATGGCCTTTCATGAATAAAACATCATTATCGTTATTGTTATCATTTTCTCTCTCTCTCTCTCTCTCTCTCTCTCTCTCTCTCTCTCTCTCTCTCTCTCTCTCTCTCTCTCTCTCTCTCTCTCTCTCCCCGAGGCTACCTCAGTGAGTACCAAAAACAACATTTTTTTTCGAACGTATGATGTGGTTTAGTATTAACGTTCGTGTCATAAATCTGTTTTGAAGAACGTTGATGATTTCATCTATTCACATTTTCAACAGCTAATCTGTATAGAGACAGGGATTAGATTCTGAATAAGTGCAATGCTTTTAATGCAAACAGTGTTTAAGAATTCCAGAAATAAATGCAAACAGTAGTTGTGAAATGCAGCACTGCTAAATTATGCATTTCCTTTATCTGGAAAACAAAACAGAAAGGAATCTTGTTTTGGTTCTGTTGTTGTTGTCATGAAATGTATTGAAATATTGCTGTATTCTAGACTCGTTCCCTTTTTTTTTATTGTTGATTAGAGCAGCGTCGCCTTGAGATTTTTGAAACCCCCGTTTTTATTCTCTTGTTTTGCCTGGAAAATATTTGAAAGAAGTAATGTATTCTTAATTCGTTCTGTGTTTCTTTGTCGTTGAAACTGCGTCGCATTTTGGCCAGTAATGAGACCGTGGTAACAAGAAATAAACAACAACAGCGTAACTGCACAACAAAAACTTTTTCTTTTTTTTTCTTTTTTTTTTTTTTTTTTTGCTGCCCCATAATCTGCGCCGTTTCAGTGGCATATTAGATTCCCCCATACACGGCCACACCCGGGTTCGGCCGTCGCAGTTCCAGCGTCGGCAGTCCACAGGGAACCATCGATGTTAGGTCGCCTGGAGGCCACACACCAGAGGAGACCCTGCACTGCTGCTGAGTCACTTCGGTGGTGTTCAGTGGTGCCTGTTCTGTTTTAACGTACTTAGGACACCACCTACTAAGCCCCCTACTAACGACAATAATGGCTTAGTCGCGGAGCCAGACTGAGTGAGCGTCTCTCCCAGAGTGGAGACCGCCACCACGTCCCTCAAACAACAGCCCCCCCATGAATCTGCCGACACTGAAGACATTGACAGGACTCACCCCAAGCACGGAAGTGGAGGGGTATCGAAACTGAGGTCACCATGAGAGCAGGGCATGAAAGGCCACAGACTTTGAGACTATTTTGTTTATATATTGATGACGATGAAGGAGAAGGAGGATGACGATGATGATGACGATGTTCCTATGGAGGTCCATTTTGGTTTGGGACTACGTGACAAGGCTGTACTCTACGCTTCCTGTCATAATGATATCCCGGCGTTAACCAGGCCCGAGAGATACAGACACTTGCAGTGTTGGTCAGGTAATTAGAGCAACACACCCAAAGACGCATCCTTGAAGTGGATGACACTCGACTGTGTGGTCCCAGTCTCCCCATTTAAGCCCACAGCACACTCAACTCTTGGTAGGAGCCGGCCACGGGCCGAAAAACCCACCTCCGCTGGGATTCGAACCCGCGTCCTCCCAGCCGTCAGTCCGCGACGCTAACCACTTCGCCACGGCGGCACAACAAAAACTTACATTGACGGATGACGGAATGAACCGTATTTTTAAAAAAATCTTCTTCTTCTTCTTCTTCGTTTTAGGGCTGCAACACCGACGTTCACTCGTGTGTACACGTGTGGGTTTTTACGTGTATGACCGTTTTTACCCCTGCCATGTAGTCAGCCATACTCCGTTTTCGGGGGCGTGCATGCTGGGTATGTTCTTGTTTCCATAATCCACCGAACGCTGACATGGATCACAGGATCTTTAATGTGCGTATTTGTTGACCTGGGAGATCGGAAAAATCTCTACCCTTTACCCACCAGGCGCAGTTACTGAGATTCGAACCCGCGACCCTCAGATTGAAAGTCCAACGCTTTAATCACTGGGCTATTGCGCCTGTCATTTAAAAATGATCCGTTGCCCTTTACATATGCACGAACGCGTGTGTTCTGTCTGTTTCTCCACCACCATCTGTCTCTCTCTCCTATCCTCTCCTCTCTCTCTCTCTCTCTCTCTCTCTCTCTCTCTCTCTCTGTGTGTGTGTTTCCCAACGACAAACCACAATTTTCATGTAAAGTAGATGTGATATCATTTTGTGCACATCAAAACACCTAAACAGGTGAAATGTTGTACCACATTATTCCAAAGGGACACATTTATAAAAACGCATGAAATTATTGAGGTTTGATCCCCCAACCCCCACCCCCACACTGTCAGTCAGTGGATAGAAGGTGGTCAGTCCCCATCACTTGTTCAGCCACTTAAACAGAGCCTCCCATAAGTAATTGCTGAGTCTTATTGCGGTTGGTATGAATGAGTTATAGAACCTGTTGGTCCTGGTCCTCACACTCGGCATCCTGCCTGACCTTGCCGAGGCCTGGCGCCCTAGCTCCTCAGAGAGCGGATGCGACTCGTCATCACGGATCGCCCGCAAGCGCCTTACAACCTTGGTCTCGAACAGCGTCTGGAGGTCAGCAACTGGGGCACCGATCAACCTGCTGGCTGTCTTTGGGATCTTCGCCAGCCTGGCCTTGTCATGCTCCTTCATCGCACCAAAGATGCACAGGCTGTTGAAGGTCAGGATGGATTCCACTGTGGTCCTGTAAAAGAGCTCCAGGAGCTTAGGGCACACGTGGAATGCCTTCAGCTTCTTCATGTAGAAGAGGCGCTGGTTCCCCCGCTTCAGCAAGGCAGTGGCCTGCTCAGTCCAGTCCAACTTGTCATCCTGGAGGGGCTGAAAATACCGGCGGCTGAGCCGTGATTCGAACCAGCGCGCTCAGATTCTCTCGCTTCCTAGGCGGACGCGTTACCTATAGGCCATCACTGTGTGTGTGTGTGTGTGTGTGTGTGTGTGTGTGTGTGTGTGTGTGTGTGTGTGTGTGTGTGTGTTTATATATATATATATATATTTATCTTCAGAAAATAAGCACAGTATGCTGCGTTCTGCAGTAAACAGAACCCTCGACACCATCACCAAAGCGACTCAGCAGCAGCGCAGGATCTCCTCTGGTGGGTTGGCCTTCTGGTGGCGGCCCCTGTGAGCAGTCCCTGGCTGTCGGATGGACAACAGCGAGGTGAGAATAACGGCATTGAAAAGGCACGGGCGAAGATACAGCCATAATAATGATAGTAATAGTAGTAACAATGATGATGACATTATCATTATTATTATCTATTATGCATTATTTTTATTATTATTATTATTATTACTACCGTTGTTGTTGTTGTTATCATCATCATCATTATTATTATCAATGTTATTGTTATTATTATTGTTATTATCATTGTTATTATTATTATTATCATCATCATCATCATCATTCTTATTATTTTGTTGTTGTTGTTGTTGTTATCATAATTGATTAATTGTAGATGAAATAAAGATAAGGTAGTACAGTTCCTGCCCACGACAGGATTAGCATATCTTTTGTTCTTTTTTTTTTATAGGGCAAAACGAGCAGCAAAAAAAATGTGGGTCACGACCATAAAAAAAAAAAGGAAGAAGAACAGATTAACGTTTGTTATTATTAGAAATAAAAAAAATCCAAAAAAAAAATCGAGGGAACGCAGGGTGCTGTGCGAGAGCCAACGACGAAGGAGGGATGTGAGGGGGGGGGGATAGGCGGGAGGTGGGGAGGGGGTTGATGAAAGTGAGGTTGAGAAATAAGGGAAGGAAGTTTGCCAGAAATTCTCTGACTCACCACCGGCAATCGTGCATCATTTCGCTTTCTTTGTGCGACGCAGCAACCATCAAACTGCCGAGTCAAAACAATCTGTTGACAGCGTGGTCAAGCCACACCAACAATGTACTGTTTTCTCTCAGCGAAAATGTCATGTCTTCTCAAAGCACGTGAGTAGGATTGAGTAACGGATTGAATCAAAAGGAGGGATGATGCACAAAAATGTCTTCTCACAGCACATGAGTACGATTAAGTAAATTAACTCAAAAGGAGGGATGACGCACAAATGAAATGAAATGAGAAAAAAATAATGCATTGACAGATAGATAAGTGGAGGAAGGAAGGAAGGAAGAAAATATCGCGCTGACTTTCTGCGCGCACATGGAACGATCATCATGCTCGCTCGCTCTCTCCCTCCCTCCCTCCTTCCCTCTATCACACACACACACACACACACACTCTCTCTCTCTCTCTCTCTCTCTCTCTCTCTTATTTATTTTCACTTATATTCCTCGCCCCACCCCTCTAGTAGTTCGGCTCTTGTTCGCACCATCAGATCCACAGTATATTCCCTCGCAATCCAAGTCAGTTCTTCATACTCCCAGCAAAGGCATTGGCAATGGCAAGTAGCCAGTAGGTGAAACCTCTTTTTGTGTAGAGGCTGCTGAAAGAACGAAACACTCATCAATGAGAGTCCCAGAATCTGACCGCAGTATATATTTGTCTCTGTCTGTCTGTCTGTTCTCTCACACACACACACACACACACACACACACACACACACACACACACGCACGCACGCACGCACGCACGCACGTGCTATAAATCGGTTTGTCCCCCCCCCCCCCGCTCCGCTCTCTCTCTCTCTCTCTCATCCACTCCCCTCTCTCTATCGCTCGCTCCTCTCCTCATCTCCCCCACTCCTTCCCCGTTGACTTTCGCATTTCATCCCTCTCCCCTCCTTTTTCTCGTATTCTTCACTCTCTCCCATCTTCCTCTCTGGATGATTGCAATGAGCAGTGGTCTATTTTTCAATTTCCAATGAACACTGGTTTTTTTTTCTTTTTCATACTGGTGACACATACTACTTTCGCGCGTTTGCTTACTATTCGGATCATGCGGAGTATCTGGGTATTATTATAACATAATTATATACCGCGGATATCATTATTTTCTGAACGTTTTTAAAACATGCAGCCTCCTCCCATTTATATCCTGTGAGCAATGCAACAATTTTTTTTTTAATGTTAAATGCATAGCTGTTTTGTTGTTGTTGCTGCTGTTGCTATCGTTGTTGTTGTTTCCTACTTCTCCAACTATATATCTTAACCGATCAACTGGTAAGGCCGTTGTGATGAATTGTGAGCACAACACCAAAAAAAAATAAATATATTGTTACATGATGTTATGTAACATTTTCATCCCCACGGGGGTTCCTGAAATAAACGCGTCTTGTCTTGTCTTGTCCTGTCTTGTCTTGTCCTGTCTTGTCTTGTCTTATCCTGTTTGTCTTGTATTGTCTTCTCTTGACTTTCCTTGTCTTTCCTGTCTTGTCCTGTCTTGTCTTGCTTTGTCTTGTCTTCCCCTGTCTTGTCTTGTCCTGTCTTGTCCTGTCTTGTCTTGCCTTGTCTTGTCTTGCCTGTCCTGTCTTGTCTTGCCTTGTCTCGTCTTGTCTTGCCTTGTCTTGTCTTGTCCTGTACTGTACTGTACTGTACTGTCCTGTCTTGTCTTGCCTTGTCCTGTCTTGTCTTGCCTTGTCTTGTCTTGTCTTTCCAGACTAGGTAGGTTGAGGTTATGGGTGTTAGTACAGGTACTGGGAATATCACTGTCCAATATATATCCGTCAAGAGGATGACAGTCGCATTGTGTGGCCCCAGTATTCTAAAACAGGAAGTTGGCACACTCCCTTCAGTGGATTAGACAGAGGGCCCGGACAGTAAAACACACTCTAATTATTCTGGATTTGTATTGTATTGTATCGTATCGTATTGCATTGTATTGTAATGTATTATCGTATATGTGTCGCATTGCACTAGATACCATCTAGATACCATTGTATTGTTTTGTATTGTGTCAAATTGTATTGTAGATAACTTTTTTTTTTCACAACAGATTTCTCTGTGTGAAGTTCAGACTGTTCTCCAACGGGGAGAAAGCATCACCGCAGTCCGGCGCAACCCATTCTTTGTCTGTTCAATGTCTGCACATGTACTTGTTTTATATCAAAGTGGGTTTGTTTGTTTTTTTACAGAATGTTTGCCAGGGACAATCCTTTTGTTGCCCTGGATTCTTTTACATGGGCTAAGTGCATGCTGCACACGGGACCTAGGTTCGTCGATTTCTCATTCGAATGACGAATAAAAATCCATGTCCTTATATGGGAGTGGAGTGGAGGGATCAGTAAAAATCCATGTCCTTATATGGGAGTGGAGTGGAGGGATCAGTAAAAATCCATGTCCTTATATGGGAGTGGAGTGGAGGGAGCAAAAATCCATGTCCTTATATGGGAGTGGAGTGGAGGGATCAGTAAAAATCCATGTCCTTATATGGGAGTGGAGTGGAGGGAGCAGCAAAAAAATCAGTGTCCTTTTGGGACTCGAATCCGTGGACACTCACTTCGAAGTCGAGCGCATTAACACGAGGCCACCGCTCTCCCAAGGGTTCGAAGCTCCAGTCTTGTAAACCGCAGCGACTGGAAGCAGAGATAAATTTGAAGAAATGTTGTCTTGCTGCTGCTAAGGAATTTATAGGTAGTATGAAAGTACGTTGCCCATTGTCATGCAAAGGAATGAGTAATATATTTCAAAGAAACTTTTTATAAGTAATTCAATTAAATTTGGAGAAAAAAAAACGTTGTCAGTAGACTCTCTCAGACTTTGATCCGATTCGCAAACCTGTTTTAAAAGCTTCGTTTTCAGATTATTTCATGATTTATTGCGGACTAAAATATTGTACTGATATCAAGGGCATTTTTTGTATGTGGTTATACGGTCAAGCATGTCATTTTTGACAGTGAAGCTTTACCTGCACGAATGGCCGAAAGTGTGTAATCTATAATCATTGCGAACGTTGATGGTGTTTACTCTTTTTTTTAACATTCATTATCAGGTGTTACTCTT
>NC_134877.1:46554143-46581643 GCF_041734735.1 Babylonia areolata
TAAAGAGAGCTCCAAGCACTTTACTATGAACATTAAACACACACACACACACACACACACACACACACACACACACACACACACACACACACACACACACACACACACACACACACACACACACACACACACACACACACACACACACACACACACACACACACACACACACATGCGCGCGCGCGCGCGCGTTCGCAAAGGAACACCCAGAGAGAGAGAGAGAGAGAGCTGTGTTGATCTGGAGCCGTCTCCCTGTCTCCAGCGGTGTCTGACTGATATGTTTTATCACCCAATCTTGCAGTGGGTTATCCTGTTCGGGATTAGCTGTGTTGCGTGGCAAGGCCCTGGGGCGGAAGTTGGCATTGTGGGTGGAATAAATCAGTTTCCTGTCGCGGGTCCGACAGATCGATAGATCGATCCTGTGTCTGTCTGTCTGTTTGTCTATCTGTTTGTCTGGCTGCCTGCTCCTTTGCATTTCTGCTTTGTCTGTCCCTCGTCTCTCTGTTTCTGTCTCTCTGTGTTTCTGTCTCGCTCTCTTTGAATCTGTCTGTCTCTGTCTGTCTCTGTCTCTGTCTCTGTCTTTGTCTCTCTCTGTTTGGAACTTTCTTCCTTCGTTCATTAAGACGTGCGATTCATTATGTTCCTTCAAATCAAGCATACGAAAACTTCTGCTCCACAAACAATACGCCCACAAAGTTTTGTTTTTTTTTACCAGCTAAAAAAGACAGAAAATCATGCTTTTTGTGAAATTTGTATCTATACCTTTACATTCAGTGAATTTAATTTATTTCTACCTTTGTGCTTTAATGTTTTTATTTGTTCGCCTGTTAATTGGATGTTCTTACCTGTAACATCTGCATCAACAAATGAATCACTTTCGTATATGCACAATGATAAAGTTGTGTTTCTCTGTTCTCTTTATGTCCGCTATATGTTTCTCACTTCGGTCATGTCTCTGTTTGAGCATAAGCATGTGTGTGTGTGTGTGTGTGTGTGTGTGTGTGTGTGTGTGTGTGTGTGTGTGTGTGTGTGTGTTGGGTGGAGAGAGTGTGTGCATGTGTATGGATATGAATGTGTGATTGCGTTCGTTTTATTACTTTTACGATGTTAATGATGATTATGGTGGTTATTCTTCGTTGTAGTAGCAGTAGATGTAGCAGTGTTAACAAAAGTATTATTGTTGTGTCGTTATCGTTAATGTTCATAGTGTTGTTGTTGTCACAAGGACAGATTGGAAGACTGGGCGATGCCTAAAATCTTTATCCTTGCGTAATAAAGTTTTTGAATCTTGAATCTTGAATCTTGAATCTCGCTCTCTTTGAATCTGTCTCTGTCCGTCTCTGTCTGTCTGTCTGTCTCTGTCTCTGTCTGTCTCTCTGTCTCTGTCTCTCTCTCTCTCTCTCTCTCTCTGTCTCTCTCAGTTTCCATGAGAAAATCATATCCACTCAAGTGAAAGATTCGGTTTCTACAGAGCCTCTACGTCTACATATTTAGTAAAGTATTGTCTTTTGCATAATACAGCCAAACACCTACGGTTCATATCAACAAGATTTAGATTTGACATTTCTTGAATCAAAATGCACAGGTATGGCTATAACTATTAAAAAAACAAAAAAAAACTTTGATCAATTAGAGGAGCTGTGTACAAGGAGTCAGCTGACGATGAAGTTCAATTTGTTTTGAAATGTCCTGTGTTGGACGGTCTTCGCGTAAAATTTATTTCAAAGGGATATTATGAACGACAATGTTTGTTTAAATTCCGCTTATTGATGGCATCATCTGACGACGGTGTTATACGCAATCTTTGCCTTTTTTCCCCCAATTATTTCGTGAAAAATCAGTTGTATTCGTATCAAGTAAAACCATTCATCAAAGGGGTATGTAGGGGAGGCTGGGGGGTGGGGGGGGGGGGGGGTTAGTTCCTTGATTTGTCTCTTTCTCTGACTGAAGGCGTAGTCCAGAAACAACCGAAACGCAAAAAAAAAAAAAAAGTAAAGTGGTTCCTACGCCAACAGGCATCTTCCGAGATTGTGCTCACATGATCTGATCAACATTGCAAGTGGTGTGTTTTATTGTATTGTATTGTATTACTCTTTTTTGTCACAACAGATTTCTCTGGGTTAAATTCTGGCTGCTCTCCCAAGGGAGAGCGCGTAGCTACACTGAGAGCGCCACCTTTTTTTTTTCTTTTTTTTTTGTATTTTTTCTTGTCTGCAGTTTTTTATTTGTTTTCCGATCGAAGTGGATTTTTCTACATAATTTTGCCAGGGACAACCCTTTTGTTGCCGTGGGTTCTTTTACGTGCGCTAAGTGCATGCTGCACACGGGACCTCGGTTTATCGTCTCATCCGAATGACTAGCGTCCAGACCACCACTCAAGGTCTAGTGGAGGGGGAGAAAATACTGGCGACTGTACTGGGAATCGAACCAGTGCGCTCAGATTCTCTCGATTCCTAGGCGGACGCGTTACCTCGAGGCCATCACTCCACGTATGATGGTCGATATTTTTCGGGTCTTACTGAGATTACTGTTCACTGCTCCCAAAACCCTCCAGGGTCGTAGCGGCAGTGCATGGTGGAACGCAAGTCTCCATCTCTCGCGGTTTCGGGGGTAGTTGAAAAATCCAGAACGCCTGATACTTCGGTAGCGTAGCCAAGCATACAGCCGTGACGTGCGGTCTCAGACGAAAATGGATCTCTGTGGCATCATTGTTGAGCCATTCTTCCCCAAATCGATCATCATGCGATAATTGCAGAAGGAAGAATGTGTACCAAAGTACGTGTCTGTTTTCGAGGGCAAAGTGCTGCAAGACTGGCTCACTACCAGAGTGGCTGCAGATCATTCCACTTTGGGGGAACGACAACCGTTCACACTTGTTTCCGTGTTCTTTTACCATCCTTGTAAGTTCGCGCAATATTTTATCCATCCGTTTAAGTTCTTCTTCTTAAAAACAAACAAACCTCCACGCTCTTTCAATAATTCTTAAATAGGTTCGCGCCGCTTTAGCCACCATTTATTCGTCCACGCTCTTTCCGTAACTATCCTTGAGACCTCCATGTTCTTTCAACCACCCTTCGCGCTCGTTTATCCCCCATCTTTGATTAATGAATACATCCACGCTCTTTTAACGACATAATTATCGTATCTTCTTTTCATTGATTAATAAATACATCCACGCTCTTTTAACCACCTAATTATCGTACGTTCTTTTCGTCCTTGCGTCCCTCGATGTCTGATCAGCGCGGCCCCTTCTCTTCCCGCGCATTCAGTCAAAACGCACTTGCTTGCTATTTTGGTGGCGAGCCCCAGAGAAGAGGTAACCCAACCCGAATAATGGACACCGCTGCCTCGTTGCCCTGGCTAAGAGCCAGGTCAGATTCTTTTCAGACACCCTATTTTGTCTCGGGGCTCCCCGATCCTTTGTCTCCAGACAAGCGTTTCCTGACAAGTTCCAGAGCAGATGACATCATGCTGTTTGGCTTGTTGTTGCCTGCTAATGCTGCTTGCTGCTGTATCTACAAACGTTTGGAGTGTCTGATTTTTTTTCCGGGGAGCGGATGGGTTTGGGGGGGGGGGGGCGTCTAATAGGGATGGAGAGGGACAGGCGGATGGAAAGGAGGGGGGTAGGGAGCGAGCGTATCTGTCTGGGTCGGGTCGGCTAGTGTCTGGATGAAGAGCTCATGCGTTTGAATGGGTGCCAGGTCAGAATGTGCTGCATACCATGCGATCTTTTTATTTTGATTTAACCAGATAGATATAATAATTGAATACGATACTTTTGAATAAAGATTTTAGTGCATGAGTTAGTTTGACACCGTATATAAATGCGTGATTGCAGGAATGCATATATATTGTAACTGTTTGAATGCATATATATTGTAACTGTTTGTGTGCATAGATGTGTATTATATATATATATATATATATATATAGAGAGAGAGAGAGAGAGAGAGAGAGAGAGAGAGAGAGGCATTTATACATAAATGTGAATGGGAGAGAGAGACAGACAGACAGACACACACAGAGAAAGTATATCTTTGTACTTTCATTATTTCTACCACTATGGTTCCTTGTGTTGATGGCAGAAACAGAAACAGCAGCAGCAGTATCATTAAATGTAGTAGTTGCTGTTGTTGTGGTTTGAGAAAAGGAAAGCGGCGCCACAAATAAATCGGATTTTCAAAAAGTTATTTTCAGAAGTGAACTGGCTATAAAACTGGCGTTGAAAATATTTCCAGTGGTAACAACAACAAAAATCAATCACCATAAAATATTACAAGATGTCACAAGAAAATGTGCTGTCGTGTCCGTGGTACGAAATACTATGATCTGCGATACCCTCACGGTGTTTTGATTAAAATGGTTCTGGACATGTCAGAATAATTCGTGTCCAGAGAAAGGCTGCAGCCAGTTGTCTGATTTTGTTGTGCTCTTTTTGACTCACTTGTGTAAACAAAGTGAGTCTATGTTTTAACCCGGTGTTCGGTTGTCTGTGTGTGTGTGTGTGTGTGTGTGTGTGTGTGTGTGTGTGTGTGTGTGTGTGTGTGTGTGTGTGTGTCTGTGTGTCCGTGGTAAACTTTAACATTGACATTTTCTCTGCAAATACTTTGTCAGTTGACACCAATTTTGGCATAAAAATAGGAAAAATTCAGTTCTTTCCAGTCATCTTGTTTAAAACAATATTGCACCTCTGGGATGGGCACAAAAAAAATTTTAAAAATGAAGCCTAATTATATGCAAACTGCATTTACTGTTATATTTATATTTTTTGTATTCTCTAAACTTGGCACTTTGATCTGATATTCTGACCCAACAACAAGAGCAGTCATTATTATCATTTTTTGTTCAAACAGGAACTTCTTTTGCTAAGCATGGAAGTTTTATCTATTTTGCAAACGTTTTGGTGCAGATAGTAAAAAAAGGGAAATTACTCTGTAATTAATGCTAGGGGACTTAATTCGAATCTGGTTATGACTTTTTTTTTTCTTTTTTTTTAACGCGAAGCTTTATAATAACAAATACAGAACACATTTTAACGATTAATTTTTTTTTAAAGTGTATCACAAGTGAGTCTTGAAGGCCTTGCCTCTATGGTTTGTTTTTTGTTTTGTTTTGTTTGCACTGTGTTTTCTTGAAATACACCGTATTCTCAGCCAGCAGTTAGGCCCCTGATGTCTGCTGGCTAAGAAAAAAATGTTTACCTGCCTGTGATGTTGCATTCATTGGGTGTGAGCGTTTATCAAAAATTTGTAGCACAGCAGTTTTTAGTTATTAATAGCAACACGCGCCTACCGAAAATTTCCTGCAAAACATGTACCCTTTTCTGCCACTGTCTTTGTGTTCTGTCTTTTTTTTCTGATTTGGGTATTGGTTTAAACAATTGTTTTTACATGTCAATTTTCCACAGTCGTAGATAAACAGGGTAACAGGAAGTCCTGTCCTGTGCTTCCGGTAAGAAAGTGCATCTGAACTATGTGACAGATGTCTCCGCAGCTTGGATTTGAAATTGACTGTAGATGATTTTCAACAAACAACAAAACTAAACTAAATATGAGTGCAGTAAATGAATGTTTTGAGTATTGTTCCTAAACACAGACGGGCGCAATAGACGAGTGGTTAAAGCGTTGGACTGTCAATCTGAGGGTCCCGGGTTCGAATCACGGTGACGGCGCCTGGTGGGTAAATGATGGAGATTTTTACGATCTCCCAGGTCAACATATGTGCAGACCTGCTAGTGCCTGAACCCCCTTCGTGTGTATATGCAAGCAGAAGATCAAATACGCACGTTAAAGATCCTGTAATCCATGTCAGCGTTCGGTGGGTTATGGAAACAAGAACATACCCAGCATGCATATCCCCGAAAACGGATTATGGCTGCCTACATGGCGGGGTAAAAACAGTCATACGAGTGAACGCAGAAGAAGAAGAAGAAGTTCCTAAATACAATCTTGATGTGACCTTCCTGGATGGCTTAATTTTAAGCGATATGTCAAGGATGTATCTGTGAATCTCGTGCCACTTTTCTTTGAAAGACGAGATGCTGATTGTGTAAATTCGTTTTTACTGTCAGCAAAAGTTCTTTGTTTTTTTTTCCTCAGAAGTCTTAGTCATGGACGATCATTTGTTGCACACAGAATATACGTCCGTAGGTCTGTTCCGAAGAGCCAGCATCTTTAACTCTGACATGCGTTTCGGAAATCGGACCTGAAAGTCAACCAAGAAAGTCTACGCCGCATGACATTGGTTCCTGAAAATGTTCTGATCAACGTCTGCCTCAATCATGACTCTTCCGCCAGGAAATGACGCAATCAAGTGACGCCTGCACCGAATAGCGACACCAGTGGCTGGTTCTCGCAATGACGTCAGGGGCCATAACTCTCCATCATCGGCACCGTTTTGTTGTCTCCCTGTAGGGCTCACCCTCCTTCCCAAGAGAGAAAGATGAGTTGGATGGCGATGGGGACGGGCGGGCGGTGGAAGGAGGGAGTCACGAAATAATCGTCTGCTGCAGGCCCCAGAAACGAAGGCAGACATAGTCTCAGACGATTTAGGTGTCTGTTTACAAACAAGCAGGCTCTACACAGGGTGCAGGCTTGGGTCCGGACAGCCAGGGAGCCCACCCAGTTAACCAACCACCCAGTCACCCACCCCCATCACTTGTCTGCCCCATCCCCCAATCGCAACCACCTTTTATTTCTTTTTTTCTTCGTCGCCGTACGTGGTGAACTATCGATTTCGTCTGTCCCGTGCCAACAGGGATGTCATATTAGTCACAGAATTACATGGCAAAAAGTTAGAGATGGAAACCGGGCAAAGTTTGTGAGATTGGATGGAGCGGGGTGGGTGTTAAGGACGTGCTAAGTTATCTTCAGTCTATGCACATGAGATGTTTGGCTGGTGTGGTTCCAAATCGGAATAAATCTTGTTCGTTGTCCAGTTTCTGCATTGAATGATAGTTGTGTCTGAAACTGCGAGTAAGAATAATGATAACGAGTGCATACCAAGAGTGCTAGAAACTGTCAAATTCGTTGTAGAGTGAATGTTTGCATTAGGCAGAGGACATTCAAAGTTCCGTCATTGCTCGATAATAGCAAGTAAATTGCTCCAAGGCCCTTTTTCTTCTATTGATGAACATAATTGATTGGATGAAGGACCTTGTTTGTCATTCCACCACAAAAATCTACTCGTTGGTAAGATTTGTTTCCTAAATTTACTGTCGATTTCTTTTTTGGTGTAGTATTTTGTTCTTGTGTTTATGCCACATTATACTAAAATTCGGAACAGATTAAGATACGAGTGAGGACAAATTGTGTCACAGCTGTAACTCTGTATTTTTATCCGAACATTTTCAAGTTAACGAACACTGACACAGGGGAATTGTTACGCACACTAACCTTTATGGATCGACAAAGAGATGTACACTAACCACCCCCTCCGCCCCCAACCACCAACCCCCAACTGGCTGACCCAAGAAAAATGTTTTGTTTGCTTCTTCTTCTTCTTCTCCTCCTCCTCCTCCTCCGCCTTCTTCTCTTCTTCTTTTTCTCCTGCTTCCACTTCATTCTTCTTCTTCTTCTTCTTCTTCGTCTTCTTCTTCTCCTTAACTTTGTGAAGAGTTGCTGAAGCGCTACACAGACGAACTGTTCACCAGCTTCTTCCAGGCCCGTCGGTTGTGTGTCAAAGCATGGGTCTTTCTACATGTTTTATCGCGTTCGTTATGCGATGCTGTCAACTCATCGTTTTTCTCTCTTTTATTGTCTTTTTTTTTCTTCACATCGGCCTCCCCTGGTGTATTTCCCTGTCTCTCCCTTCCCTTTATGTGATAACACTTCTGCAATCAGCGGTTGGCACAGGACAGCTGGGCCCGGTTTTGGTCAGGACTAAAGCTTTGACACAGTTGAGTCAGCCTTGGCGTGGTTCAGGTCTCTGGCGTTGGAAAACCCATGTACCTGAGCTAGGTCGCACACTGGTATTCACCCACAAACCCTGACAGACTCGTGTAAATGACCTCACGTGCAACGCGGTTAATCATGGTTTGCGCGCGTTCTTCGCTTCAGGCCTCTTAAGAAGCTCAGCTGTTTCTGAGAAAGGCGTTTCTGAGAAGACGTAACGCTGTGTATTGTATTGTATTGTATTGTATTTCTTTTCGTCGCATCAGATTTCCTTGTGTGAAATTCGGGTTGCTGTCTGCGCGACGCATTATAATGCAGCAACACTCATCTTGCTTTTTTTTGCTTTTTTTTTTTTTTTTTTTGTCTTTCAATGTATTTGTTTTACTACTAATTTACCAGGGACAACCCTTTCGTTGTTGTGGTTCTTTTACGTGCCCATAAGTACATGTTCCACACGGGACCTTGGTTTATCGTCTCGTCTCAACCGAATGACTAGCACCTAGGCCACCAATCAAGGTCTGGTGGAGGGGGAGGTAAAAAGCCTGGTCCGTATAATTATGGGGCTCGAACCCGTGGACTCTGGCGTACAGGACGGGCACATTACCACTAGGCCATCGTTCCCAGCGAAGTGTGCAAAATTCATGCAATGCATTTCCATGAGAGGAAGGTGGACAACACTGACATCTTTCCATGTCTGCTGGACATCAAAGATTTTTGTTTGTTTGCTAATTGTCTTCTTTTTTTCCTTTCTTTCTTTCTTTTTCCCTTTCTTTTATTATTATTTTTTTTTACAAATACCGTTGCAAATTACATTACAGTTTGTGGTGGTGGTGGGGGCGGGGGGGGGGGCGGGGTAAAGGGTGGTGGTGGAGGGGGTTCTATTTACCGAGCACATGTAATCATTCTTGTTAGTTATAATTGGTTTAACAGAGAAACAAGAACACAGAGCGTTGAGAAGGAAAATGGAGACTGTCACAATTTTAGGAGAGAAAGAAAGACACACAGAGAGAGAAGAGCGGGAGGTAAAGCACTATAATTTGAAAGTCTATAAATGGACAAGAACGGTTTGGGAAGAACAGGGCCAAAGCACATCGAATCAGGCTCTGCTGTTTAGATTGGGTACATTTTTAACATTATTTTCTGAATAAACGTTTGTTTAAACCAGTCACCCGGTTCCTTTTCTCTATCTTTTTTTTTTCTTTTTTTTTAACTTCCTGCTCTTACCGATTTCTTCTTTCATCACATAGCTGGTAAAATGAAATTTAAAAAAAAGACAATAACATCAATAAAAACCGCTGATAGAAGCAGACTCCTTTCGACCTTCGATAGTCTATCGATCTGTCTCCTCAGATCAATCACCCACGAGCCCAGGAAACCAATTACCGCTATCAAAAACACGCCTCGCACGTTCTCAGTCAACTTCGGCAGGTGTGTGGGCGGAAACGGACAAGGGACTTTGTCACCCCCTTCCCCTATGCCGTTTCCTCCTCCGGATTTTTTTTTTTTTTTTTTTTTTTTTCGTTCTCGGATATTCTTTTCCAGGTTCTAGAGTCTCATCAGCCAAAATCGGCATCCCCAGACACTTCATTGTCGGGTTTTCGAAATTCTGCCATTTTTATTACTGCCTTAAGTGGATTTTGTTGTCAAGTCAGTGGTCAATAGCGTGGCTGATTGAATGGATAAAGAAATTCGTCTTTATGTTTTTCTTGACGGTATATATGTGTTTGGGCTGACAGATAGACGCAACTATGTATTCTTCTTCGTTTTGTTTCGTGTGTTGCTGTTGTTTCTTCTTCTTCTTCTTCTTCTTCTTCTTCTTCTTCCTCCTCCTCCTCCTCCTCCTCCTCCTCCTCCTCCTCCTCCTCCTCCTCCTCCTCCCCTTCCTCTGCCTCTTCTTCCTCTCCTCCCCCTCCTCATCCCCCCGTTACTGTTCCCACATGGTTTTTTTCTGCCCGTCATCCCACCCCACTTACGTCTCTGTCTCTGTCTCTGTCTCTCTCTCTCTTTCCCTCTCTCTTTCCCTCTCCCCCTCTCTCTCTGTCTGTCTGTCTCTCTCTCTCGCTCTCTCTGGTATATTACAGAATAAATAATATACACCAATTGTTTATAAAAGCCTAAGTACTACAAACATCCCTCTCTGTTAAAGCTGAATTTGTTAATGTCGTCAAGCAATATCAATGACGTACATAATTTTTCGATGTTCTTATATAAGGCATTCAAATTAAGAGAAATTGTTACTTCGGAAAATGGTGGTAATGGTGTGTTTTCTTGGTCTATATATTCATACGGATATAATGTACATTTTGCTGTCTGTATTCATGCTTATTTTCATTGAGTTGTAATATATTTATGTATACCCCCCTTCACTCGGGGCTGTGGCTTCATTGTGTATAAACCATTCCAATTTCCAATTTCTGTCTCTGTGGTAAAACAAAGAATGAAAATAAGATTCTTCTGTTTGACAAATAACAGTTCAACACAGCAATATCAATTTAGCTGTGAAAGTTGCATTCAAAAGTATACCGTGAAATTAAAATGAATAGCAAAACACAACAGTAAAGGTATGTGAAATCCTAGGATCTATCATTTCTTTTGCTCCAGTTCCCAGTGCAATACATCATATCCATCGAGCCCCCGGAACACAAGCACACTTCTTGTGTACACACGCAGTTTCGTATTTTTAAAAAAAGCCAATGGAAATATTTGTTTTAATTCATATACTGGTGGAAATCTGTTTCTCGTCAAGCCGTTACGCATTGCAAGTCATCTATGGCACCTGTTTTTTTAGGAACATATTTGACAAGTTAATAGCTCCTAACCTTTTTTTCTTTTTTAAATGTAAACAGTATACAATGGGTCTCCTCATAAAGTCATTCGTGTAAATGTATTGCTCGTTGCACAGTGTGTTTTGTAATCTGTTCTGTAATGAAGTATGCATGGAACAATATTGTAAAACTCAGAAGGGCTCTCCAGAACGCTTTAAAGCGATCCTACGGATGTCATACATGAATAATTATCATTTTGAAAATCCCGGGGTTTTTTTTGTTGTTGTTGTTGTTTGTTTGTTTTTTCAGCTCAAACGTAAAATAGCGTTTGTCTCAGGTTTTGTTAAAAATGTCAAATGTGTTTGGTCAAAAGAAAAAAAAGAATATCCTGATAGGTAATACTACCCACACACATCTATACTTTATCGAAATCTTCGCTCGGGAAAGATGAACATGTACACATAGAACGCATATTGGCCACTGCTTTTCTGCGAAGATTCATGACATGAAGTACAAACTTTTTCCATTGAATATCTCATACAGACTCAGTCGGCTTGAGCCGCAACAGTGAGCTCGAGGATTTATCATCACAGACAACGAATACGAGGTCAGGCCGCCTCGATAAGAGTTAATCTGATAGGTCTTTTTTGTTCCCTGTATACGTGTTTATTTGTGGCATCACCATCCTTTAAAACCTTCTTTCAGACAAAGGAAACTGTAGAGCAAGGTATAACGTGAGCGATTTATCTGCTGCTTGAAGGACGAATGTATCCTGGAATACAAAAAAAAAATGTCGGGAAATAAAAACTCAATGAAAACGCAAGAGACGAAAGTCTTTATGCTAAGAAGTCCAGAACTAAGAAGTTCCACGGTAACAAATCTGAGGGGGGAATCACGGAGAGCAAGTTATAGATTGCACTTTAACTCCCACGGGACGGCCAAGTTTCTTCTTTTCTTTCCTCGTACAAATACCCCATCTGATGTCCAGTGGGTGTCTGAATGGCCAGGCGTACAGCTTCGTCGTCAGAAATGCCGTATTCTTTGTCAGTGTCCACTTCTTCAATGCGAGGACCTTCCGCTTATAATGATAAAATGATGATGCCAGTGTCGGTGAAATGCTGCCATCGTCTCTTCTTGTCGTCCGTATGTTTTTGACTTTTTGCTTTCATTATCAGTTGTTTCGCTTGTTAGATTTACGACTTCTATTCTATGAAGTCAGTCATTTAATTTTCTGTGATTGTATCTAAATATTGATTTCAGATTTCATTCTCAATTTACCAGGTTTCCCTTAACTCACGATTAGTCCCCCCCCCCCCCCCCCCCCTCCTACTTCCCCTCCCCCTCCTGTCCAAACCGATAACACTCGAATGTAAAAAAAAATAGCAAAAAAGAAGAAGAAGAAGAAGAAGAAAAGAAAAAAATCAATACTCTAACAAAATGTCTACAATCAACAATATGCGTGACGGGACATTAAACAAAATTCCTCCTCCTCTTCCTCGTTCATAAGAAGAGAGTTAAAAAAAAATTATTTTTTTTAAAAAAGACTGCAAAGCACTGACAGAGTAGAAGGATTTTCTCGCACATTTTCAAGATGATTTTACATCAGTTTTCCAGTCTTCCGGGCTAACGTTGTGCAGACATGCTAGTCACCCCTCCACCTACCCGCCCGTCATGGGAATGCGCACGCAGATGATCCATTACAAGCGCTAAACATCCCGAAATCCGTGGGAGCCATAGAAACACGCTCATATCTATCATGAAGCCTCCCCCGAACACCGAGAGTGGTTGCCTAAACAGCAGAGGTTAAAAGACGGACACAGGAATTTAAAAAAAAAAAAAACCTCTCTCTAACGAGTGAACGTGGTGTTGTTACAGCCCACGCACACAGACGAGGAAGTAATGTTTTCACTGTTGAAATAGGGTTAATTGACGTCGATGTAAACACGAAAACAGATGCAATGCTGCGTTTAATCGTGTTACTGGGGAATTGTGTTTTGACAAATGTCGAATTAACAATGTATCATCCGAGGTAAACAACTCTTCGGGGAGCAGCGATATGATCATCTCTCTCTCTCTCTCTCTCTCTCTCTCTCTCTCTCTCTCTCTCTCTCTCTCTCTCTCTCTCTGTCTTGCACATACACACACACTGTTTATAGAGATGCAACATACTGCTGCTGTTATTTTTCAGAAAAAAAACATATCCATGCGTCATCTTAATTCAACCTTTATTTTTCTTCTTCTTCTTTTTGTGTGTGTGTCCAGCGTAAATGATCAATTAGGTCACGCTTTATAGAATTACACGAGTGTTTACCTTTGTATGGTTGCGTTTTTTAAAATCGCAGAAGTGTTTTGTACATCTTGCATTTCAAATCATTTATGATGTGTTTTCTTGCTTGTTTGCTGCAGAGTGGAGTGGTGTGTGTGTGTGTGTGTGTGTGGAGGGAAAGGAAATCTTCAAGTATTTCATTTGCTACGTGAAACTGGCTATTTGATGAAAAAGGATTTTGAATTATGCTTGTTTCAAAAACAATCGACAACGCCTTTATTGAAATTGAACACAATAGAAAATTTTGTTTTCTGTGAATCTACAAAAAAAAAAAAAGAACTGTGAAACAAACACACACAAAAAATCTACAAAAAGAACAGAAGAAACAAACACGAAAAAAAACCCACCCCACCTTGTTATCAGGAAAAAAAAGAAGAAAAAAAGCCTGGTTCAGAAATTGGAGAGGGGTGAGAGAGGAAAAAAAAAGTCTTGTGGGAGGAGGAGGCATGTGTGTGTGTGTGTGTGTGTGTGTGTGTGTGTGTGCCTTTCCCGCCAAAGGTCTGTGAGACAGAAGGTAGCAGTAGCCAACAGTGTGACCTCCTTCCCTTCTCCTCTCTCCCTGCCCCCCCCCCCTCCCCCTTCCAACCCATCCCCACCCCCACCAACTCCCTCACATCACCTACCCCTGTTAATGTCAGTGTGTGGGAGGATTTACATTAGCTGCTGCTGCAGGAAAACCCAGAATGACCGAAGGCATGTTCATATTCATAATCTCCCCATGCCCAACAGCAAATCCCTCTACTCCTACCCCACACCGTGTAGAAAAAAAGCTCAGTGTCGTATCGCTAATAATAATAATAATAATAATAATCGTGATTTTTGCATGTATCCTCTCTTTTTTCTCTTTTTTTTTTTTTTTTTACTTTTTTTTTAACATATGCCTTTCCGTGACAGTGGTATGTAAATAACAAAAAGGAAATCAACGAAAAAATTCCAAGAAGAAAAACTCAGATGCAATAATGATAATAAGGGATTAGTTGTCGTAGCGAAGAAATAAACAAGGCTTCTTTTCTTTGATTTTGTGTGTGTGTGTGTGTGTGTGTGTGTGTGTGTGTGTGTGTGTGTGTGTGTTTTGTTTTTGTTTCTTTGTTGTTGTTGTTGTTTTGCTCCGTATCTCTCTTTCTCAGTTTCTTCCCTTCTTTGTTTCGTCTCATTGTCTCTTTCTCTCTCCCTTTCTTTCAGTCTGTCTCTGTCATTGTTTCTGTCTCTATCTAACATGCAAACACACACAAACACTCACTATCTCTCTCTCTCCCTCTCACACACACACACACACACACACACACACACACACACACATCACACACATGCACACACTCATACAAAATCAGTTACATGGCGAAGCACGTGTAGAACATAAAATTAATGTTAATATGAATGCGCATTGGAGTCACTGGCGTGTGTAACATGTTTTAATGGCTTCTATGAAGAAAGCGATGGACTCTCTCTCTCTCTCTCTCTCTCTCTGAAATCACGGTTCATTGGGCAAAGAACAATAATGCGCAACGAATGGTTACAACACATTACAATTATATTCTATTGTATTGTATTCGTGTATCGTATTGTATTGTATTGCATTATAACCATTCGTTCCTCGTTAAATATATTGTACTAGTTTGTATAGATTATTCAACAACATTGTAGGACAATATTTAAAGCCGTCTTTTATATCCAGAACAAAATGTATGTGTTCTCTTCGAGTGTCAAAGTGCATGAATACAGTTCAGGCAAATTTAATCAGCAACATCTGAATCAGATACGGGTAGAGATGGGGGGGTGGCGGGTGGAGTTGTTTTTTTTGTAGGAGAGTATGGGGTGCAGGGAGATTGCAAGAAGGGGGGGTGGCAAGCGATTGTTTCTATGTTCTGAATCAGTTCTCTGGACAGTGGACTGAAGCGCGTGTTTTTTGTTGGTTTTGAAAATGACTGTGTCGACTCTATCTTCTACTCTTTTTTTCTTCTTCTTCTTCTTCTTTTTTTTTTTTTTTTTTTTTTTGTTGTTGTTGTTTTTGTTTTTTTGGTTTTTGTTGGGGTTTTTTTTTTTTTTTTTTGGGGGGGGGGGGTTGTTTGTTTTTTTGGGTTTTTTTGTTGTTGTTTTTTTTTTGTTGCTTTTTTGTTGTTATCTGCAATGTGTAAACACGATGACTGGAATTGCGAAATCCTCGAGGACACTTAGAGAGAGAGAGAGAGTTGTTTATTCAAGCTGGCAAACCGTTCACTCAAAAATAAAGGGGGAAAATCAAGCCTTTGTCAGTATCAGAGTGTTTCCTATTCAGACAAAAAGTCACGGGGTTGTGCGTCTAGATTAAGATCGATGGTAGGCTATACAAAATTATATTGTGGGGAGTAACTGATCGTTTCTTTTAAAATATGTACCTGTTTTTGTTGTTGTTGTTTTCGTGTGTTAAAATTGGAGGGTGGGGGTGGGGAGGGGGAGGGGGCAGTGACTTCAGCGGTACAATACTTGTTTTGAAAGATTCAGCTATATATGGCGAGCCTTGAAAAAATGTCACATTTCAGGAATTTATTATCATTATCATTACTGTTATCATCATCATCATCAACATCGTCGTCGTCATCATCATCATCATTATTTTTGTTGTTGTTATCATTAGTTGTAGTTTTTGTAGTAGTAGTAGTTGTTGTTGTAATAGCAGTAGTAGTAGTAGTGATACTTATACAGCGCTTGTCTTCGGTCGGTCAGAGACCAAACTCTAAACACTGTACGATGACGGAGTCATTTCCACAATAGGCACAACAGGGGGAGTTTCAAACCGCATTCAAGTCTGAAAAACACTCTTCACATTCAATCATTCGACGGCTTCTCTTCTTGGGGATGGGAAACACTGCGCACTTCAGTGACGTTCACGCGCCAGTGAAAAAAAAAAAAACAAAATTAAAATCGTCTCCAGTTTAGACCTAGCGGTGACGTTGATTAAATCCCCAACCGCCATACATCCACATCCACACCCACACTCACACCCCCAACCCGCGACCCCACTCTCTACACACCCCCGCCCCCTCGCCCCCACATTCCAACCAACGCAATGGTCATAACTTTTGCATCGTTGACTTGATGCAAAATGAACAACACTCTTCACTCTTGTTGTGCTTTTGATTTTTGTTGGGGTTTTTTTCTGAAGCTCGGTTTCAGCGGATAGGAGGGCGGGGGGGCAAGAGGGTGAGGGTTTGTGAGGGGGCGGGGCGGCGGCGTACGTGTTAGTTACCCCAAGCAACAGCTGATTACATCTCAATCCTGGTCCCCGCGGGTTATCTTGATCCGGAGGAATGGGGTGTTTCCTGAAGACCTCGGGGGTCTAACTGGCGAGGCCTGCAAGAACTGGGTCGGTCTGTCTGTCTCTGCGCAGATTCGGGGGTGGGGGGCGGTTTCTCGCAGTACATTAGGTTCGTTCCAGTTTCATTTAAGTCTCCTGTTTTTCATTGTGGTGTGGAGGGGAGTTTTACGGTAATGGACTTTGCTTTTAAAAGGAAATTGATTTCTTTTGGGTTTTTTGTTTCTTTCTTTCCGGTGGTGCTTTCTCGTGTTGTTACGAGGTGAGGGAGTTCTCTCTCTCTCTCTCTCTCTCTCTCTCTCTCTCCTTGTCTCTGTCTCTCTGTCTCTGTCTCTGTCTCTCCCAGTGTCCCCCACTCTGTCTTTCTCTCTCTCTCTCAGTCTCTGTCTCTCTCAGTCTTTGTCCCTCTATCTCTCTCACTCAGTCTTTGCCCCCACCCCTACCCCACACCCCCCCGTGCTCTTGCTCACTCTCTCTGTGCTTTCTCTGTCTCTGTCTCTCTCTGTCCCCCCTCTCTCTCTCTCTCTCTCTCTTTCTCTCTCCATCTCCCTCTTCCTCCACTCCTTCTTTTCCTGTTAAGGATAGATATTTGAAATAAACCTGAAATGGGTTTCAATGAAGGTTCAGACTGTGTATTAAAATCTACAAATTGTTCAATACCCTAGACATAAAACTCTGACAGATTTTGAGAACTCTGCTCTTTGTGTACAAACGCTAAAGGTGACGAAGCGCATTCTGTTCGCTCTTGAATATGAACTGCTTAAGTTCATTACTCGACAAACATGCATTCGTCACAAATATGATACAGACTTTGAGTTCATCTTTCAATTATCGTTATCCTTGTACTGATATAAACCTTATACGAAAGTTATCATAGTATCTAGATAAAGCTTTTGAAAATTTTAGAAACTGCTATTTCGTAAATCTGATGATTACATTCTTTGCTGTTGTTTTGTCTTTAGATGTTCATTAACACACACACACACACACACACACACACACACACATACATACATAGATACACACACGCATGCACGCGCGCACGCACACACACATACGCACACACACATGCATGCACACACACACACACACACACACACACACACACACACACACACACACAACCTTCATCACAGACTTGGCCTTTAATCTAAACGAAAAAAAAAAACACCATGCATATCCTCTCTCTCTCTCTCTCTTTTTTTTGTTATTGTTGTCACAAGGACAGATTGGAAGACTGGGCGATGCCTAAAATCTTTATCCTTGAGTAATAAAGTTTTTGAATCTTGAATCTTGAATCTCTCCCAACTATCTTTTCTCCTCTCTTTTCCTCTTCAGCTCCCCCATCCTCCGTCTCCTCCCCCCACCTCCAGCCTCTTCTTCCGGCCTACAGTTTCTCTAGCTTTCCACTGACATGTGTTTGGTTGTTGTTTTAGGCTTTGTCCCTCATTCTTCTGAATCAGAGTTACGCATGCGTGTGAATGACTAGTGTGAAAGCACTTTGTCTGTGGGCAAGAGTAAGCCATACATGAATACCTTTAGTAGTAGTAGTAGTAGAAGTCGTAGTAGTAGGAATAGTCGTAGTAGTAGTAGTTGTTGTAGTTTGCCCCAACCGCCCATTCGCTGGTAGCTGTGGTTCAAGAAGGTGATACTGGAACCCTGAATGATTTACCTAGCAGTCAGCCAGAGGTCACAGGAGTCTTTCTATTCACCAGCTGTGGAGGAAATGCCGCAGCCTGTGTGTATCGCTTTAGGAAAAAAAAATCACCACCTGAGTTCCAAGGACAAACAAACTGATGTAAAGAGCTATGTGTCAGTGTCAGCGAGGGACAACATACCACGTCCAGCTTGTGGCAGTGACAGGTGTACATCGCATGAAGTCCTATCTGTCGCTGATAAAAGTAGTTCAAACGCGCGAAATCAAACCAGCACATATGATTTATAAAAACTGAGTTTTTTAACAGATTTTCAACATTATGATTCAAAGACGGTAAATGTGGGAATTCGTTCAGTATGGACAAACCGTTGTGGTGAGTGTCCCAGTGAAATCTCAGTGCTATGAACGGACGGAAAAGGTCATTATTTTTCTTCACCGCTGCCCCATCAACAGCCCTGTTTCAGTGGCATTACTCCCACACTTTTCATCCCGTGCTCTTCTGTAAGATCATGGGCATTTCATGGGAGGACAGAGTTTCTAAAACAGAAGTGCTTCGCAGTGCATTGATGACTAGTTTGAAGCACTACATGAAATGCCAGTGTCGGTGGGTTGGGCATGTGGTCCGAACGGATAACACGCGATTGTCACAGACAGTCTTCACCGAGCAGGCTACTGGCGCTAGAAACATTGGAAAATCACTGAAACTCTTCAAGGACTGCCTGAAAAGCTACCCTCGGGGCCTGCAGCATCCCCATTCTCGGATGGGAAACCTTTTCCACTGACCTCAGAACCTGGCGACTGGCTAAAATTCAGCTCTCTGGTCCTTTGTCCGCCCAGTACTTGAATTTTCATCATCAGTCTGCGATCCATACAACAACAAGACATTGGCCACCTGGAATCAGTCCAACAACACGCAGCAAGATTCGCACTGAGGCGCTACAGAAAAACGTCAAGCGTCTCCGACATGATTAAACCAGCTCAAGTGGCCCACTCTCCAACAGCGACGTCACACGGCAAGATTGACCATGCTGTACAAACTGCAGCATGACAAGGTAAACATGCCCTCCCTGAAGCAGAAGCTCATCCCACCACCTCTGCGACAACGACGAGCCCACCCAGAACAGCTGTCCCAGATCTTCTGTAGAAACACAATACAGACAGGCAGGATTCCTCCCAAGAACGATTCGGGACTGGAACGCCCTGCCCCAGACAGCTGTGGAGGCCAATACCACTGGCACTTTTGTATCAAAGGTGTCGCAGTGTCTGCTAAATGCTAACAAGTAACTTGTCTTTTTTTCGATCTTTTATTTTCCTGTGAACTACCACCAAAGAAGAAAATAGAAAGGAGAAGGAGGAGAGGGAAAATAGAGAGAAAGGAAACAGGAAAAGAGAAGGGGGAAAGGAGGAGTTCAGTAATATTGTTCATTCCTAGTGCAGGGATCATGAATCAAAGTAGCAGAAAATGACGGGCTGGAGCTGCGCCGTATGAGCCGGGGAGCGCTTCGGTAGCCGGAGTGGTTCGTATGGATACCGCGAAATAAAGGTCTTTGTTTTTTAGAATTAGCGCTTTTTCCTGCAGATCCCCCCAACAGTGACAGAGTAATCATCATTTGATTCTGGTCACTGTGGACAGAAAGAAGGAAGGCCGTCTCTAAGGGCGTTTGGCGTTTGAGGGCAGGCTTCTTCAGGACATCGACCACAAGTGTCAATCCCGCAAAGAGAGGGGGCGAGACCTTTCGTCTTGAGTCGCCTGCCCATTGTGCGGCCGCATTTGTGCGTCTACTTATGGTATGCCGTTCTCTTATCCCGAGTCACTGACGTCTTCATCATTCGCGATGGACTTCCATGATGCCCCAATATTGGTGCGATTTTAGTGGCACAACCCCTCATCCCTTGTTTCTTCGCACATCAACCCTTGACTTGTCAGCCAGCAGTTCACAGGAACCGAACAGTGTTAGGTCGTCATGAGACCACACACCAGAGGTGACTCTGCACTGCTGCTGAGTCACTTCGGTGTTTTTTTGTTGTTGTTGTTGTTTTGTTTTTGTTTGTTTGTTTTTGTTTTCTTTTTTGTTTGTTTGTTTGGTTTTTGTTGTTCTTTTTTATACACATCACACATTCATCATATCAGTTTGGATAATACATCAGTCACCTATCAAACAATCGAATATCGAGCAACGACGTATATAACTGCTATTTTACCGCAAAACTTCGACCATCTGTGTTCATGTGAGCAATGTGTCTAACACATCCAGCAATGTCAGGACACCATCCACAAAGCGAATTACTGGCGATCATCGCTAGATCGCGTAGCCAGACTTAACGGGTAAATGTTTAATTTGCTTAAATAGTACAAGCTGTGCCGTGGTTTATGTATGTATTTTTTGTATGATAGGTTCCCACACGTTTTCCATGTTCCACCCTGAATGAATGCAAGGAAATCATTTTGTGTAACACCTAGGTGGAAACGAGCTTAAACAGATTCGAATGGTGATTGTTAATACGGAGCCGTTTCGGTTCCTCTAGTCAGACCGACGTTTAAGAGAGGTTTGAAGCGACGATGTGTTTGAAAGCTTCCTCACTGCAGCGCATTCTTTCCTGGGCATAAATAGCGCATTGTTCTGGTTGTTGGAGGTGACTGTGACCGTAATACGTATCTGATGAGAAGGCACTGGTCAGAGTGCGTTGGACTGAGCCAGGTACAGAGAGCCTCTTCTTGGCTGTCACTATTGTCTGAAGCCGTCTGGACAAGCAAATTTTTTTTCCAGAACGCAAGTCCAGCGAGATTCCTTTTCTCAGGAAGCCATGGTGTGTGTGTGTGTGTGTGTGTGTGTGTGTGTGTGTGTGTGTGTGTGTGTGAAGATACGTGTGTACATATTTGTTTGTGGACACTGCGGTGTAGCTTTTGTTTATCAATTATTCTGATTATTATTACTTGGTGCTTTTGCCATCATTAGCCCTTTCCGTGTCTTTCACATTCATGCATATATGTACATTTAGACTTTAAATCGGGGATTATGACCATGCATATTGTTTGCGACGGTGTTACATTTTCGTTCGTCATTTTCTTTGTATCCTAAACGACACTCGTGTTAGCCGAAAGAGAAGCAAATCTCCTTTTTTTTTTTTTACCCACCCAATACAACAAAGACAACAAATGGCAACAAAACAAAAAATCACCAATAATCTAATTAGCTGATAAATCAAGAAGCAAGACACGAAGAGAAATGTTCTGAGAAATAAATGAAGTGTGCGGAATTTCCATATTTTCATTGGAACCATGTTAGTGGATGTGCTGTTTTCGCAGTAAAATAAATTCTTTTCCGCCCCCCAAAAAAACCATTTATTTGTTTATTTTCAAAACGCAGTTTTCCATTGACGAAGTACCACGTTGTCGTCCCAGTGAATCCTCAACACACTCCTCCCACGACATGATTAATATGCAGAAACAAAACCAGTGAAGATACAAATTAAGCAAGGGGCGTCATCTCCCTCCATTGACCATTGACGACGAGTGGTTCATTCATTGCGCAAGGCTGGTCAGCTTGCCTTGGGAAACGTAAGGAACAATCCGTCAGTGTGTGGTGTTGTGAAAGTTGGTCAGGAGATGAAAAAAACATGCAATGAATATTTTATCCATGGTCGACGTCGGCTGTTACGATAAGGTGGTTTTGTCCGAGTGATGAGGGGGCGGGGGTGGGGTTGGGTGGGGGTGGACGGGGGCGAGTCGTTGTTACGAAAAGGTCTTTTGGTCGGAATAATGAAGGGAGAGGGTGGCGGAGTTGGAAGAGTTGGTGATGTTTTCTGTGGCGGAGGGGAGAAGGGACGTGGTGGGAGGAAGAGGGGGCGGGGGGGCAGGAGTGGAAACGGTATCGTGTCTTTGTCATGCAAATGTGTTGTTACAGTTCAAACGGCACTCTCTAGCCCAGGGAGAGATGCCAGCAGGCGGGGGTGCGGAGAAGAGAAATCAAGACTCGAGTTAAGAACAGGATCAATGGGACACTAGATCCACATGATTTCCCTGAACGCGAACGAAAAAAAAAAAAAAACACAGACACACGCTCTCTCTCTCTCTCACACACACACACACACAAGTACACACATACTCACGCACACACAAATACACACAGACACACGCACACACACACACATGCACACACTCGCATACACATACAAACTTACGCACACACGCATGCACGCGCGCGCGCACACTCGCGTACACAAACGCATGCATGTACGCACTCACACGCAACACAACGCATCTACGCAAACACACACACACACACACACACACACACACACACACACAGATTGAACCGGGGTTTATTCATAAAGGCCGAACACCCCCGCGAAGGCGTGTGAACGAAATAAGATCAATCAGACCCAACAACAAACCGTGAAAGGGAGGAATCCAGCAGCATTGTTTCTTATCACAAAATACATGTCGGAAACAAGGTACATCACTCTCCCATGAGTCAGGAGGGGGCGGGGGGGGGGGTTCTCTTCTTCTGAATGCTTTATATTCATAAATGACCCCCCAAAAAAATTACTGATCTCTGCTTGCAGCAATCATAAGTCATGACAGTTTAAAATTGTTTGAAATAAATTTCACTCCCTGATCCTTGGTGACATTAACATATAATATTTTCATCGCTTGTTCGAATATCAGAAGTTATCCGAAGTTCAGTTATACCAAACTGAAATGTCCCAAATCCATCTGGTACAAACTCACGCATACGCGTGCACGCACACACATACTCAATTAGATGCAGTGATTGACTTCCAGATCTTGAATTATTCCGTTTCGGACGCTGTCAATTAGTTGGTTTGTTTTTCTTGTTGACTAAAGTGTCAATGATCCAAGCATTTAGCGGTCAAGTCAGAGGATGCAGTATCCAGCATCTTCAATTCACCCCATTCGCTCTAATTGGCAATGCGCACGTGTTTTGGGGTGTTTGTTTTTTTCATGGAAGAGGTTAATAGCCATACATCTTTGCAAAATCAGCTGGTTATTGAAAGTCGGAAATGATCGTTTTACTTAATGTAAAGATTATTTTGTTCACTTAAAAAATGTTTCTGTTATGCTGTGCATATGATATAATTAGCTTATCGTTGTGAAAATAAAATAATGTACATTGGACAAAATATCAAATAATAATGACAATAATAATAATAATCGAAATGCTACATTTGTTTTGAAATTGTAGCGTTTGCTTGGGAACGGAGAGAAGAAGAAAATGTCACATAGACGTTTAATTGCTTTCATTTCCATTCTGTTATGCACGCACACGGACGCAAACACGCAACCACCCACACGCAAACAAACACGTGCGCGTGCGTTGGCGCCACACATTCTCATTATGTGACCAACGGGCGTTCATCACCCACCCCTCTCTCTGTGTATCTCCGATAATCCCATTCCGGCTTATTTGATGATGATTTTACCATGGCAACAATAGTCTGAGGTCCGGTGCCAATATAATCGTATATGTGATGTACTATTTAGTATGTCACGCAACTCTTCGTAAGATTTGCTGTGTTTCATCAGTGGTATTCTTTCTTCGGTGTCCTTGGATTATTCGGATATGAAAACTGCTTTTTTTTATTTTCTTTTACACACGCACGCTCATACACACACACACACACACACACACACACACACACACACACACACACACACACACACACACACACTCGCACGCACGCATGCACGCACGCTTGTAAAGTAACGTTTTTATAAAACAATAAAGAACAGTCAAATAAATTCTAGACGATGGTGTGCTCCTGAAAACGAAAAAAAATGTAACAAAAAAAAAAGAAGATAAAACTGTAGACCTACTCCACAGAATGTCAGACAGTTAACTGTGACATTTATCTGTTACACAAGAAACTTTCTGGGAAGAAGAGTCGTGCGCTGTTTTCCTCTGTATATTTCTTAACGTTTCTTTCTTTCTGAAAACTAGAGTATTGTGGAAAATATAGTTGTTTGTTTAATGTTGTCTATTAATCAGGAAGCGTCCCATTACTCTTTCTGGTGTGCTTGATGTCTCTTGAAAAATTGATGGGTGATTTATGTTTCGGTTTAACAAATAGCCGTAGAGCAGAGATGCTAAGAAAGTTGATGTTGATGCCTTGTTGAATAACGTACGGGCTGTTTATGTTTCCGTCGACAATAGCCCAAGAGCGGAGATGATCAGAAAACGTTGACGATCCAGTATGTTGTCACTGAGACCAGTGGATTCCTTTCTCTCTCTCTCTCTCTCTCTCTCTCTCTCTCTCTCTGTCTCTGTCTCTCTCTCTCTCTCTCTCTCTCTGTCTCTCTCTCTCTCTTTTTTCTCTTTTTTTTGTCAAGTTGAAGTAAAAAATAAAAAAAAATTTAAAAAAAGGATGTTCCAAGGACAAGGGTATCATGACCTCAGAATCAATACACGCGCTCGGAAACATGTTTCTTCTTCTCCCTTATATTATTGGACATGCCCCGTTTAGAGCCCGCGTTTTATCAAAAACCCAAACGAAAGTTGCGGGCGGGGTTGGGGTGTGGGGGGTGAATAAAATATTTGTGTCGAGTTTCATAATCCAGGTCGCATATCTGCAGCCAACCTCACGTTTCTGTCAGAAGAATCCCCGCCCACTGACTACACCCACGCCCCAACACCCCAACAGCAGCAACAACAACAACAACAACAACAACAAAAAGACAGAAAGAAAAAGAAGAAAAAAAAACAGACGAAAAGGTTCCCCTTAAAACTTTCAACAACAAAAAAAAAGAAGAAGAAAACAACAAAAAAACATACTCCAAAAGAGTGGCGTTCTATGACTTGAGGGGAATTAGCATTCATGATGTCACGTCGGGCAGCGAGACAAGAAGAAGAAAGGCGAGTGCCCACCCACCCACACCCACCCCCTCTACTTCCGGGGGACCCTGACAAGAAGTGTGTGGGTGGATGTACCCCGTTTGCCTGAAAATCCCTGGCATTATCGACATGATCCCCTCCACGTCTTCCGCCCCCTGACCCCCCTGCCAGATACCACGAACAGCAGGGCTGCGGCTCTGAGCGTCACGCGGAGGGAAAGGGATGGGGAGGAGGGGGGGGGGGGGGGGGTTCCACGACGAAATACCGGAAGTGGACTTCCAATACAACGACAAAAAAAAAAAATAATAAACTCAAGAAAAGAAAGACTGATGGAGCCGCGGCAACAGTTGTGGTTTAGGGGGAGGGGGGGGAGGGAGTGGGGCGGGGGGCGCGTGAGGGGTGTGTAGAGTGGGTTGGCAGCTTTGTTGTTTTTTGTTGTTATTGTTGTTGTTACAGTTGTTGTTATGTTGTTGTTGTTGTTTTTTTTGGGGGGAGGTTGTTGTTTTCTTTGACTGATGTTATGATTGATACGTCAGTAACTATTGTTGCTGGGTTTTTTTCACTACCGGAAAAGACTCCTCCCGCCCCCCCCCCCCCCCCCCCCCCCCCCCGCCCCCACACAGCCACCTCCCCTACATCCCCCCTCTATCTCCCCTCCACCTCCCCCCCCCCGGCCCCCACCCCCTTTCTCTCTCTCTCTTTATCTGTGTGTTCCTCTTTCTGTCCCACTGCCTTTCTCTGTCTCTTTTTCCGTCTGTCTGTCTGTCTGTCTCTATCTTTCTCTCTCTCTCTCTCTCTCTCTCTCTATATATATATATATATATATATATATATATATATCGTTGTCTCTGTCTCTCCATCTATCTCTCACTCTCCCTCACTCTCTCTCTCTCTCTCTCTCTCTCCCTCCCCACTCTTATTGTAATACTTCATATTTTGTATAAAATAGATTGTAGCTCATTTAGTGTATTTGGTAGGTTGTTTGATTCTCAAGTTCAGCCAATATTGCAGTATGGAGCAGAAATTTGGGGACTGGAAAATAATGTAGCAACAGAAAAAACGCATTTATTTGCAATGAAACGGTTTCTCAATGTAGACAGTCGAACTCCAAATGATCTTGTTTATGGTGAGCTGGGGAGATATCCGATTTATTTGAATTCATATATTAAATGTATCAAATATTGGCTGAAATTGACTAGAATGGATGAAAACAGATTTCCATTTAAAGCATATAATATGTTATATTCTTTAGATAATAATGGCAAAAAGACGTGGGCAACGAGTGTTAGACAGTGTTTGAATTCTTATGGTTTTGCATTTGTATGGGACAATCAGGGGGTTGAAGATATTGCCGGTTTTTTAAAGTGCTTTAGGCAACGAATTATTGATTGCAGGTGGCAAGACTGGCATGATCATATACAAAACAGTAACAGATTTGCACAGTTTAAACTTTTCAAGACATCGCATGGCATAGAACCATACATTGAGTTGGTATTGAACAGATTTATAAAATGTGCATTGACAAAATTTAGATTTGGTGTTTCTGATATTGCTACTCATTGTTTTAGATAGGGAAATTTAAGGGAATCGGTGTTTACTTGTCGTTTATGCAATCTGGGTATGGAAGACGAGCTACATTTTGTGTTATGTTGCCCTGCCTTGAGTGACCTCAGACAAAAACTAATCCAACCAAAATATTATAAAGATCCATCTAACTTTAGATTTAATTTGCTCATGTCGTCAAGACATGAGTCTACTCTGTGTAACTTGGCCATTTATATATATGAGGCATTGAAGAGATTGAGAATAGTTACCACGTGAATGTTGTTGAACATCTGTGTTAGATATTTTGTGGTTGGTTTGTGTTGAAGATGCATTGTGTGTCATGTAAAATCTTATTTATCTTTCTTTAATGTCACCCCCTTCAGTAAGGGGCTTTGGCCTTTATCTGAATAAAAAAATCGTTATCGTTATCGTTATCGTTATCCCTCCCCACTCTCTCTCCCCATCTTTCCCCATGTTTATAAACTTGTTTAACTTTCATTTTAACATGGGTTTATTTCCTTGTAAGTGGCGCATGTCAGTTATGAAGCAGTACATGAAGAGATGGTTTGAACAATCCTGAAAACTATAGATGAATATCACTATTAAAAATTCGTTGTAATTTGCATAGTTTCGTTTCGAATAAGCTTAAAAACATTCATAAAACAAGAAAGGTAAGGCCTTCAAGACTCACTTGTGATACACACTTAACTCTGTCAGCTCGTCGCAGAACCAACACACAGATCTGGCCATACGTTGGACTGGATTATCACACGTGACTCTGATGCCATGATTGCGTTAGTGACTGTATCTGACGAACTTTCTTCTGACCATTCTGCTGATGTATTCTCGCTTAATATTTCAAAACCTATCAGAACCAACAAATCCGTTACTCGTCGCAACCTAAAATCCATCAACATCAACACTTTTTCTTCTCAAGCAACTGAACGTCTTTCCAAAATTTCTTCCTGTACTGACGTCTCCACACATTACAACACTGTTCTCTCTCAACTGCTGGATGAACATACACCCCCCCCCCCCCCAACCCGCATGCTCCCTGATAGACCTTCCGCCCCATGGCACACATGAGACATTAGACTTGCAAAACGCAAACGTTGCCAGTTGGAACGGCGATGGCGATCAACAAAACTGAAAGTCCACAATCAGATCTT
>NC_134877.1:46586643-46591643 GCF_041734735.1 Babylonia areolata
GAGCTCTCTTTAAGGGAGGAAAGCGCTCAATAAATGTCCATTATTGTTATAAGTTGTAGTATCATTATCATTATTATTATTATTGTAGTTGTTGTTGTTATCATTCTACTGACAGGACGGTGGCAAAGAGGGGAGGAGGGAATTGGGGATGGGGGTGGGGGATGGGGGGGAGAGTACACGTACTGGGGTTTTATTTTTTAACTAACTTTGGGTTCTGGTGGTCCCTCTGAACCAATCTTTCTGTGGTCTCACCTTGACTTACCATTGTCTTAGCGACACTGTGGGGATCATACACGTAAAACTATAATTATTCATGAGCATCCGTCTTTTTCTGTGTCTCTCGGATATTGCCTGTCTGCCTGTTTCTGTCTGTATGTATGTCTGTATGTCTATATGTCTGACAATATCTCTCTCTATCTCTCTATCTCCCCCTCTCTCTCTCTCTCTCTCTCTCTCTCTGCTTGCTTCTCTGTCTGTCTGTTTGTCTGTCTGTAAATGTGTATGTATGTATGTATGTATGTATGTATGTCTCTCTCTCTCTCTCTCTCTCTCTCTCTCTCTCTTTCTCTCTTTCTCTCTCTGCTTGTTTCCCTCTGTCTATAAATATGTGTGTGTGTATGTGTATGTGTGTGTATGTATGTATGTATGTATGTATGTATGTATGTATGTCTCTCTCTCTCCTCCTTCTCCTTCTCCTCCTCCTCCTACTCTCTCCTTCTCATTCTCCCTCTGCCTCTCTTGCCTCTTTTACCCCCTCCCCCCCAGCCCCTCCTTCTCTCTGTCTCAGTCTCTGTTAGGAGTCACTGTCGGCCACGGGGGATGGTTGGCGTAGGTTGGGGGATGGGAGGGCTTAATGAGTGATACCCTACACGTCTTGAATCAGAACAGTCACTAACGAACGAACACCACTGTGACCGGCGACAGAGCAGGATGTCCTCTGGTAGTCGGTTGGCTGCCTGGTATTGGTAGTTCCCTGTGGATTTCCAGTGCTGATGAGAGTGTGATAAGCGATAGAACAAGCTTGGATGTCGAAAGGACAGCACACACACACACACACACACACACACACACACACACACACACACACACACACACACACACACACACACACAAAGTTTTTCAATGCGAAGATGACCGAACGTTTATGTTTAAATTTTCAAGTTCGCTTCTGTTGTTTGAGTAAGCGTGTCGAGTTATATATCAAGTTCGTGAGCGAAGGAAGCAGAGCTCAACTTCTGGAGACGTTTTCCCTTGCAACACCTTTGGGAAGTGCTGCACATCCAGAATCGGCCTCTTCTCCCATATCCTCGAGGACACACACCGACAGATAAGCTTGCCTGCCTACTCATCCGTCGGTCCGACGGGAGACTCCATCATATTGTGGGGGGAAGGCAGTGAGATGTATGTCTGAAATGTAAGCCCTATATTGTGGGGGGATTAATAAGATGTATGTCTTAAAAGTAAGCCTATATTGTGGGGAGAAACAAGATGTATGTCTAAAATGTAAGCCTATATTGTGGAGAGAAACAAGATGTATGTCTGAAATGTAAGCCTATATTGTGGAGAGAAACAAGATGTATGTCTAAAATGTAAGCCTATATTGTGGAGAGAAACAAGATGTATGTCTGAAATGTAAGCCTATATTGTGGGGAGAAACAAGGAGATGTATGTCTAAAATGTAAGCCTATATTGTGGGGAGAAACAAGGAGATGTATGTCTAAAATGTAAGCCTATATTGTGGAGAGAAACAAGATGTATATCTGAAATGTAAGCCCTATATTGTGGGGAGAAACAAGGAGATGTATGTCTAAAATGTAAGCCTATATTGTGGGAGAAACAAGGAGATGTATGTCTAAAATGTAAGCCTATATTGTGGGGAGAAACAAGGAGATGTATGTCTAAAATGTAAGCCTATATTGTGGGGAGAAACAAGGAGATGTATGTCTAAAATGTAAGCCTATATTGTGGGGAGAAACAAGGAGATGTATGTCTAAAATGTAAGCCTATATTGTGGAGAGAAACAAGATGTATGTCTGAAATGTAAGCCTATATTGTGGGGAGAAACAAGATGTATGTCTGAAATGTAAGCCTATATTGTGGGGAGAAACAAGGAGATGTATGTCTAAAATGTAAGCCTATATTGTGGGGAGAAACAAGATGTATGTCTAAAATGTAAGCCTATATTGTGGGGAGAAACAAGATGTATGTCTAAAATGTAAGCCCTATATTGTGGGGAGAAACAAGTAGATGTATGTCTAAAATGTAAGCCTATATTGTGGGGAGAAACAAGGAGATGTATGTCTGAAATGTAAGCCCTATATTGTGGGGAGAAACAAGGAGATGTATGTCTGAAATGTAAGCCCTATATTGTGGGGAGAAACAAGTAGATGTATGTCTAAAATGTAAGCCTATATTGTGGGGAGAAACAAGGAGATGTATGTCTGAAATGTAAGCCCTATATTGTGGGGAGAAACAAGGAGATGTATGTCTAAAATGTAAGCCTATATTGTGGGGAGAAACAAGATGTATGTCTGAAATATAAGCCTATATTGTGGGGAGAAACAAGGAGATGTATGTCTGAAATATAAGCCTATATTGTGGGGAGAAACAAGGAGATGTATGTTTACAATGTAAGCCTATATTGTGGGGAGAAACAAGATGTATGTCTAAAATGTAAGCCTATATTGTGGGGAGAAACAAGGAGATGTATGTCTGAAATATAAGCCTATATTGTGGGGAGAAACAAGGAGATGTATGTTTAAAATGTAAGCCTATATTGTGGGGAGAAACAAGATGTATGTCTAAAATGTAAGCCTATATTGTGGGGAGAAACAAGGAGATGTATGTTTAAAATGTAAGCCTATATTGTGGGGAGAAACAATGAGATGTATGTTTAAAATGTAAGCCTATATTGTGTGGAGAAACAAGATGTATGTTTAAAATGTAAGCCCTATATTGTGGGGGTGGGGGGGTTGTGAATTGTATGTCTAAAATGTAAGCCCTATATTGAGGGGGGATTAATAAGATGTATGTCTTAAATGTAAGTCTATATTGTGGGGGAAATAGTGAGATGTATGTCCATAATGTAAGCCCTGTATTGGGGGGGGGGGGATAGTGAGCTGTATGTCTAAAATGAAAGCCCTATATTGTGGGGGGGAATCAGCGAGATGTATTTCTAAACTATGAGCCCTATGTTGCAGTGGGAAATAGTGAGATGTATTTCTGAAAGGTAAGCCCTATATTGTGGGATGAAGAGTGAGAGGTATTTCCGAAATGCAAGCCCTATATTGTAGGAGGAAATGGTGAGATGTATTTCTATAGTCTAACCCCATCTTTTAGTTTGCCCGAGAACACACAAGGTATGTAACAAACAACCCAGGTAACCAACAGTCCTTTATCTGCTCTTTGCTGGTCGGTTCCTTTCATTTTCCCGTGGAATCTGAAATTACGTCAAGAATATTTCTCAGCAAGAATGAAAAAGTTTTGTTGTTGTTGTTGCTGGTGGTGGTAGTGGTAAAACGAATCATTGCCACGCAAGATAAGATGCATTACCTTATGTGATAAAAACTGATGATGTTGATAATACCTTACAAGACTCCTGCAAGGAGGAAAAGATCTGTTTTCCAGAGTGTTATGGAAACAAAGTCTAATAACAAAACACTGCTCTCACAACGCAGTCTTTATCACTCTTGATATTAATTTTTTCCTTACGTATGTTTCATCATTCCAGAAATATTGCTTTGCACCATCACAAAGGGGCGCGTGGGCGTTGCGGGTGTGGAAGTTACATGCTTTCTGCAAGGTTAAAGATATGATTTATTTCCCCGAGGAATTTTCACATCAGACAGGCCCGCTAAGGGAGGGGAGTGGGGGCAGGGGTGGTTTGTTTTGTTGTTGTTGTTTGTTTTTTTTTCGGGGGGGGTGGCGGGGGGCATGGGGGCGTCGGCCCACACGCTCTAGGTAGCCATTGTCAAATCAAGCGCGACGTCCTTTGGAAACAAAAGTGAATCTGGCATGAAAAATCAACAATCCCCCACCCAACCCCCACACTCCACCCCCATTCATCCTGCCTCTTCGTACCTCCTCACCCTGCACCCCCAAACCCATCCGCCCACACACACACACACACACATCCACACACACACACACACACACACACACACACACACACACATCCACACACACACACACACACACACACACACACACACACACACACCTCCACTCATAAAAAGTCCTCCAGGCGTTTTCAATCCCTCCTGCCGACGACACCCCTTTGCGCTGTAATAAATCGTGCTGATGGCTTCCAGAGCACTTGGCCAGAAATCTCAAGAACAGTGGAGTAGAGGGGAGGAGGAACGTGAGAAGGAATGTGAAGGATGCGAGAGATGTGAGAAGAGCGCGTGAGAGAAAACTGGCCACCCTTCCATATTGACGTCACCAAAATTTGTTGTTGCGTCCCCCGATGCGGAGTGGTCGAGAGATGGGGCAAGGTGTAGAGGGGGATGGGGGGGGGGGAAGGGGCGGGGGGGGCGGGGGGGGGGGTATGTAAAAGAACGAGGACTGACACCACCCCTGCACTCCCTGCGTCCCTTCCCACCCGTCTTCCCTCCCTCCCTCTCTCTCTCCCTCCCTCTCTTTCCCTCTCTCTCTCTCTTTCTCTCTCTCTCTATCTCCCTCCATCTCGTGTCGCGTCTTTTTTAGCTTTGTTTTCTCACAGCAGTGAAAGGTGTGCTTACACTTGATCAATAAATTCCCTTGTTTTAGTGTCTGATCCGTATTTCTGATTCCCAAATCGTTTCGTAATTGATTTGTTTTGTTTTGTTTTTCTTTAGCGCCCTGATAAACTCTTTTTTTTTCTTATTGTATACTTTTTATACGCGATAGTAAGACTGTGTGTGCGTTCCAGAAACGTCAGTCTTTTTCTCTTGAAAGCCTACCACAACTTTTGTCATTTTTGTATATTCATTCGTATAAAATTTTCAGTTTGTTTCTGTACA
>NC_134877.1:46596643-46611643 GCF_041734735.1 Babylonia areolata
ATAGTAAATGAAACAGATTAGGTACTTCTGAGAAGAAAATATCTTTTTTATGTACAGATAATAGTATAAGGTCATGTATTGTTATTTTAGGAATCCATTTCCATCACAGAAAATTCTTACACATTTCTACCCCCTTTTTTTTAATGCTCAAAAGACCAACGCAACATTGCCTGAACAATGTTTTCACACCATTTACCAACACTATGGTAAGGTTGTTGTTGTTGATGATGATGTTTTATATTGGAAGTAATCCTCCGAAAGTAGGATTGTGTTTTTGGTTTTTGGTGGTGGTGGTGGTGGTGGTGCTGCTGCTGCTGCTTAAAGCTGGACTGATGCATCTCTAAGAAACGCTTTCAGATACCGATATTCTCCAGCAACGCATTCGTAAAAAGCCAGCAAACACTACTTTGCAAACCGGAAGTGCTAAAGTCTAGTGCTGTTTTTGTTGTTGTTTTTTGGTGGTTGTTGTTGTTGTTGTTTTTTATAATATCTATAGCAGCTGCTATCAATTGAACTATATTAAAAACTAAATGAACGAAAACTCAAAACAAAAATTGTTAGAGAGAGAGAAGAGAAGAGAGAGGACGAAATGTGTTAGGGTAAAAGAAAATGAATAAGGAAAGAAGAAAGAAAAAGAAAAGAAAGAAAGACAGGTTTAGGAAGGAGGTTCGGTTCGGTTCGGTTTGTTTCGGTTCGGTTCGGAGGAGATAGGTAAGTAGTGAAGGATGAACAGAAGTGCAGTTTTTGTTGCAGGTTTTTCACACCCGCAGCGCATTCCCCACAACCCACCCCTTCCCCCCTACACGCCCCCACCGGTCCCGTGAACTCCCGGTACATCAAAAGTGATAGGACTTCCTGCATCGAAGGTGGGGAGGGGAGGGGGGGGGATTGGGGACTGAGGGAGCTCAAAGTGGTTAGGGGTGGGGACGGGGGTGGGGGAGGGAGGTTCAGGGAGTGGCTGCTAGCACCATCTTACACTTCCTATCTCTTGTTCTCCCCCCCACCCCCACCCCCCCACCCTCTCCCCACCCCTGCCTTGCTTCTTTCTAACTTGCACTTATCCAGCCGATGATAATACAGCCGAGGAGGACAGAGAGTGTGATATGCTGCGCACGCGCAATACCCAAACCATTATACTTTTGAGAGATTTAACCCCTTGACTGCCGCTGACGTGTATGTTTATATCTCATTTCATCCTGTTCACAGTCAAGGGGTTAAGTCAAATTCAAGAAGAATAGACAACCCAGAAAAAAAAAAATACTGTTCATTTTAAATCTCTGACCGACATTTAACAGAAATGCTTTTTTTTTTTTTTTTTTTTTTTTTTTTTTTTTACAAACACAAAAAAAGTCTTTTCACACTGAAATGATTCGGACATGATCCCCGTTCTATACGTTCTTAATCTCCCTTGACCTTTTTTTTTTTTTACCTCCCTCTCTTTCTTTCTTTCTTTCTTTCTCTCTCTCTCTCTCTCTCTCTCTCTCTCTGTCTCCTTTATTTCTTTGTTTCTCTCGCTCATATTTGTCAGTTTAGATGAACGTTACACGTTAGCATCTACGTATGACCAAATAGTAACTTGGCAGTTTATTTGTGTTAAGCGTTTAAGTTAAGTTGTGGTCTGCACATGTGTCTTAAAGATCTGAATAGATTTGAATATTTTAACTTGAATAAATTATGCGTATCCGTATCTCTTATCTATATACGAAGAATTTGTTCAAAAGCCGTTATACATATTTCTTGTTCTCTTTCACTATACACAGAACCATCACCAAGAAATTAGTATGAGTTGTTTTCATCGCCTGTTGAGTATATATATATTTAAAAAATCCTTATGATGGTTATCCTCGAACTTGTCGATAAACTCTGTATAAACTACACTATAAGTATCCTGTTATCCTTCTTTAGAAGCACTTTTCTTCTGCATTGAATGCACATGTTGGCAGATTAGACATCAACCTGACATTGTTGATCGGCCCCTCTCTCTGTCTCTGTTTGTTTGTCTGTCTGTCTGTCTCTCTCTCTCTATCTCTGTCCGTCTGTGCGTGTCTGTCTGACTGTGTGTCTCTGTTTGTCTGTGTGTCCTTTTTTTCCTCCTTCCCTCCCTCCTTCCTTCCATCTTATTAATCATTTTAACATTGTTCTAATTTGAAAAGATTTTCATGGTGATTTGCTGTAACGCATCAGTCCTAAAACTAATCAGAAAATGCTTCTATCCTTTTGTGAACTCAGAACTCTCTTGTGCGCTGAACCACTTACCCTCTCTCTCTCTCTCTCTATCTATCTCTCTCTATCTATCTATCTATCTTAGCTCTATCTCTATCTCTCTCTATCTCTCTCTCTCTCTCTCTCTCTCTCTCTCTCTCTCTCTCTCTCTCTCTCTCTGTGCCCCCTCCACTTCTCCTCAGTGTTCATCATCATTATCTTCTTGTTCCTTGCTGAAGCAAAAGATCAACCATCTGTAAAACTAAAGAAGTTTGTACCTCCTAGCTGATTTTCCCAATCTCTCGGAGAACAGGTAAGGCCCGTTAAAAGGGTACAAACTCCTTCGTTGCTACAGATTATGTTATGTGATCGCACGGAGGAAGGTGACAGACTGATTGTGTGCGTGGAGTTTCAAGGGTGTTCGGCTATCAGCAATTGTACTCACTTCCTGCTTCTCAGAGAATAACCTGGCACCTTTTCTGACGTCACGTTAGCGTGCGCACCTGTACACGTGTGTGTGTGTGTGTGTGTGTGTGTGTGTGTGTGTGTGTGTGTCTGTCTGTCTATCTGTGTCTGTGTGACTGAGTGTCAGGTTCGAGTGGAAGTGAAAGAGAGATTGGGTTTGAAGTGTGTGCGTGTGTGTATGTGTGTGTGTGTGTGTGTGTGTGGCCTTTGCGTCTCTCTTCATGTATTCGCGCGGGAGTGTATGCATCCGGTACAATTGTGCGCGCGCGTGTGTGTGTGTGAACTGGTGTGTGTGTGCGGGGGGTTAGGGTGGGGGGGAGGTAGGTGTTAGGGGAGGAAGAAACAGTCTTTTCCAATCTAGAATGGAACATGTGTGCCAACCAAGATCAAGAAATCAGTCATAGTGCCCGTTCATCGCGAATATATATATGTTTTTTTTGTTTGTTTGTTTGTTTCCTACTATTTCGATTAACAAAGATCCGAATGCTGCATTGTGCAACTAAAAGAAAGAAAGCAAAGCCGCTAGTGGCAAAGAGGTAAATGCCACGGACTGACCACTGGGAGGAGTCGGGTTCGATCCCAATCAGAAGTTAGTGTGTGTGGTGGTGGGTTGTTGTTGTTTGTTTGTTGTTGTTGTTGTTGTTGTTGTTGTTGTTGTTTTTTGGGGGGTACGGGGGAGCATTGTTTTGTTTTTCTTTTTTTCGGCCCGTGGCCTGCTGTTACCCAGTGCTGCGTGTGTTGTAGGATCAACTGGTAAGACTGGGTCCACATGTTTGAGGTTCATCCACTTCAAAGGTGCGTCTTTGGGGGTGTTGCTCAGATTTCCTGATCTGCACTTCCAAGTGCCTGTGTCTCTCAGCCTGGTTGATGCCGGAATGTGTTACGAAAGTGCAGCTTTTGTCTTTTGTCATGTGGTCCATAAACCTAAATGGACTCCTATAGCAGCATATTCATCATCATCCAAATACAGAAAACAGAATGTCTCAAATTCTGGAGCACCGAAAAAATTTTGTGAAGTATGCTTTTTTCTTGGATACATATATAACATTCAAAGAGACAATGCTTTGAGTGGATTTTGAGATAATTCTTCGACACACTTTTTGGATCCAAAATCACTGTGTTTTGAAGTTGGATCGAATTCAGATTAAAATATCACTAGGTGATGACAGACACTAAAACTCTACATTCGTACGTTGGATGTGTCATGGGAAAGAAGTAGTAGATTAGTAGGTTGGAGGGTGTAAAAAATGTCATTAAAAAAAACCTGCCAATATTTTATTTCTAAAAAACAGAACTTTGTCGTCAGACTCGCTAAACACTCAACACATGCAGACATTGCTGAACAATTCTGAAGAACTGCTCAAGCTGGCCGGATTAATGATCTCCGAAAAAGTTTTCCAAGGCAGAGGAAAGAAAGCTTGTGGAACTGGAAGTTGAGGATCAGTGAAATACTGGTTCTTTTTGTTTGTTTGTTTGTTTGTTTCTAAAGGGCGTTTTGATGCATGTCAAAAAGGGGGACTTTTTTTATTCAATAATCTACTTACTCTCGCCACAAAACGGCCAAATCTCCTTTTCCTCTGTGTGCCATTAAAAAAAATGATTTTTTTTTAAAGAAACAAGAGTGTTTGTCGGAGTGGTAGGGAGAAATAATTACAGAGCAAGTGTAGCCTAATTCAAACTGCGCCAACAGCAATGAAGTTTGCAAATGACTTAACAGTATAACTATTTCGTGACTGAGTAAAATATCCCTTACATTGTTATTTCCGAGTATCCAGCTGTAGTGTACAGTATCGTCATTTTGTGACGAGTTGTGTAAACAGGCGATAATTGCTGGCCTTGTTTTGTTTCGACCGTGCACGTATGGTCTGTGACGTCACCACGCTCTCGCCACGGCGGAACGTTGGAATGAGATTTCATGGCAACGGAGAAAAATTCACTCAGGTTGAATGTGCCTTTTTGCTGAAATTAACATGTAACAGATTCAGCGTGAGTGTGTAGTACCATGCATTTCTATTCCAACAGATTCAGCCTGAGTGTGTAGTTTCATGCATTTGTATAATTCTGAATAAAAGTTCATTTCGCATTTACAATGGATTGTGCAAAGTTGTTATTGTTTTTTTTACTCACTTGTGTAAACAAAGTGAATCTGTGTTTTAACCCGGTGTTCGGTTGGCTGTGTGTGTGTGTGTGTGTGTGTGTGTGTGTGTGGTAAACTTTAACATTGACATTTTCTCTGCTAATACTTTGTCAGTTGACACCAAATTAGGTATAAAAATAGGAAAATTTCAGTTCTTTCCAGTCATCTTGTTTAAAAGAATATTGCACCTCTGGGATGGGCACACAAAAAATAAAAAATGAAGCCTAATTATATGCAAAGTGCATTTACTGTTATATTTATATCTTTTGTATTCTCTAAACTTGGCACTTTGGTCTGATATTCTGACCCAACAACAAGAGCAGTCATTATTATCCTTTTTTGTTCAAACAGGAACTTCTTTTGCTAAGCATGGAAGTTTTATTTATTTCGCAAACGTTTTGATGCAGATAGTAAAGAAGGGAAATTACTCTGTAATTAATGCTAGGGGACTTAATTTGCTTTAAACTGATCTTTCTCATCTTAAACATGACATTTTGAAATTATACTCAATACATAAAAAGCTTGGATTTTTTTAAAATGTATCACAAGTGAGTCTTGAAGGCCTTGCCTCTCTTGGCTAAAAGAAAGTTTGCAAAGTTTAAAACCAAGTTTTTTGGACCTGTGAACATGTGGATTGTTTTTTGGGGGGTGGGGGTTGGGGGTTAGTGGGGGGTTTCAAACCAGCGAGAAGTATACTAATAGGGACTAATAACGTTTTTACTACTAACTGGAATCAAAGCGAAGAATTAAATACAGTGATGTGCTGTTAAAACATTTATGTGTTTAAAAGATAAATAAATGAATGAATGAACAAAAAGACGTGGGCGACATCGGAGGGGGCGGCGGGTGTAGAAGAGGAGAGAGAGGGAGTGAGAGAGAGAGAGACTGGTGTGATATGACAAGGGAGTCATTCTTTCCGCATGAGAGAGGAATGAAAGAAGAGAGGGGGTGGGTGGGGGAGAGAGAGAGAGAGGGGGAGAACGACTGGTGTGATATGACAATGGAATCATCCTCTCCCGTCTCTTTTTGACAGTCATAACTTCCGACCCCTCTGTGTTCCGCTCGCCCCCGCTCGCCAAGTTATTGCATCAGAGGAGGGGGAGGGGGAAAGGGGGGAGGGGGGGAAGAAAGGGCTTGTTCAAATGAAGCACGTGCCAAGCATTAAGCAGATGAGTCGAGCCCGCCACCCCTTAAAAAATTATTAAAAAAAAAAAAAAGGAAAAAGAAAAATGACACTCCAAAACGAAACAAAAAAAAAGACGTTAAGCCAGCCACCAAAGCTTCTCTCCTGTTTTTCCTCTTCCCCCCCCCCTCCCCCCGATCGAGCGTTGGCCTTGATTTCAGCTTTGCCCCGTAAGTAGGGGAGTTGAGGATCGTATTGTCAGATTATTGGCTGCAAAACGTGTACGGTGCAAGTTTCCATCATTAAAAACAAAACACTTAAATGTGTGTGGCAAGTCTTAATCCTATTGTGAGCCTTTGGTTACGACACTTGAAAACTGAGTTGGCAGGCAGTCGCCTTGCAAAATCGCATTATGACTAAAGCGTACGTATAATAATGCGCGCGGGGTATTGTTAAAACATGCAGCTCACACTCTCTCTTTGTCTGTCTGTCTGTCTCTGTCTCTGTCTCTCTCTCTCTCTCTCTCTCTCTCTCTCTCTTTCTCACTCACTCACTCACGCACACACATACACGTGTTCGCGCGCGCGCTCACACACACACACACACACACACACACACACACACACACACACACACACACACACACGTTCTGATTATTCACGACCTTATTCATCAGTGGACGCGGATAAGCTCGCATTGATTGCTTTTGCTTGGAAAGGTTACCGCCGCGACTGGAAAATGCGCTGGCGACTAACTGCTGTGTCATTGTTTACTTGTCGCATGCATTCCTCTGTGTGTGTGGGGGGGGGGGGGGGGGGGGGGGGGGCTGGGGTCCTGGCTGTTGTCATCAGGGGAGACAGCGTCACCACATTACACTGCCACCTGTTTGTTTTGCTGTCTGCTTGCTTTGTGTGTGTGTGTGTGTGTGTGTGTGTGTGCGTGCGTGTGTGTGTGTGTTGTTGTTGTTGTTTTCTTCTTCTTCTTCTTCTTCTTCTTCGTTCGTGGGCTGCAACTCCCACGTTCACTCGTATGTACACGAGTGGGCTTTTACGTGTATGACCGTTTTTTCCCCCGCCATGTAGGCAGCCATACCCCGTTTTCGGGTGTGTGCATGCTGGGTATGTTCTTTCCATAGCCCACCGAACGCTGACATGGATTACAGGATCTTTAACGTGCGTATTTGATCTTCTGACTTGCTTATACACACGAAGGGGGTTCAGGCACAAGCAGGTCTGCACATATGTTGACCTGGGAGATCGGAAAAATATCCACCCTTTACCCGCCAGGCGCCGTCACCGAGATTCGAACCCGGAACCCTCAGATTGAAAGCCCAACGCTTTAACCACTTGGCTATTGCGCCCGTCATTTGATTGTTCATTTTTTGTTGCTTGCTTTGTGGCGGTGTTGGTGGTGTTGCTCTTTTTTTTTCTTCTTTTTTTCGTGTGGATTTTTGCTGCATAGTGTTGCCTCTTTTGCGTGTTTTTTTTTTTGTGTGTGTTTTTTTCCCATGAATATCTAGTTCGAGTGTACTGTACGCAAGACCGAAAGTCATCATTAACGACACTGCACTAATTTCTAAGATCCAGATCTAGGGAAGGAAGGGGTAGGGTGGAAATCCTGATCCTTGCTTTTTTGACTGGAACTCTAGACTTTTTTTTATTCTTAGCCAGGAGTTTTACCACAACCAATTTTGTAATATATGTTGTGCGCCAAATTTTACTCCTTTCCTTGTAATCTGTATCACAGACTTCTCCACACTTAATTTCTCTTCTGAGATGATAAAGTTGTTCTGATTCTGATTCCGATAATAATGATAATAATAATGATGATGATGATAATAAAATGATAAGAAGAAGAAGAAAGTACATTTTTTGGAAAGCGCCCTTTCTCTCAAGGACCTCAGGGCGCTTTACTTGAAGGAAAATGTTACAACTCATGACCACTCTCTCTCTTTCTCTCCCCCTCTCCCTCCTCTCTCTCCCCTTCCCCATCTCTCTTATTCCTCTCACACATGCAAAGTAAGCCAGCAGGCATGGGGCGGTGTTAGAGAAGGAGGAAACCGAAAATGCTTATAGACAGGTTTTGAACAGATGAGTTTCAGTGATAAGCGAAAGGCAGAGACGGATTCAGATGAACTGATAAGAGACTTTTATAGGTGCTTTCATTCAAGTTTAAAACCTCGTCAGTTGACTGTCAGACTTTGGTCTGATTCGCAGATCAATTCTGAGTTTGACTCTCAGACTATTATCAAATTCATTACGGACCAAGTATTGTTCTAATGTCAAGTGTATATGCTTTAGTAACCTGACAATTAAGCATATAATTTTTCACTGTAGCTTGATGAAGCCTTATGTACACGAAAGTTTGTCTTCACAAGTGACTGAGAACGTTGATGTTTTTGACATTTTGCATTCATTATCAGTTGTTTCGCTTGTCAGTTTAACGACTTCTCTTTTACGAAATCCTTTAAGTAATTTCCTGTAATTGTATTTAGATTTTTTTTTTTTTTAATTTCACCCTCATTTCACCCTCACTTGCCCAGTTTCCCCCAACTCTCCATTCATTCACATCCGCCACCCCTTCTAACCGATGATGCTGAAATGTATACATTAATACTTTAACAAAATGTCTTCAATCACCAATATGTGTGACGGGCCATTAAACAAAATTCTTTCTACTGATATGATGAGAAAGGTTGATCATGAGCAAGAAAAAGGAAAGAGCGTTCACCATTGGTTCATGTATTGACACGAGGGATTTTTCAGAGGGTAACAGTCAGAGGAAGAGCTGAGAGTTGTATAATCCCAAGGAATCTGAAACAAATTGTTGCATTCCTGGAAAATATCACGCAGAGCAACAAACAATTCAGAATACAAAACTGTTGGGCTTTTTATGTTGTTGTTTTTCCAAAACAGACAAGAACCAGACATAGGTTCAACAAGATAAATGGATAATGTGAACAATGTACGTATCTGTTTGAAGTTGGGTCATAAACTAAACCATCGTTTTTTAAATGTCTAAAGTCGTTAAGAAAATCAATATAATGTTGTTTCGTCTCGTTTTAAGGTGAAATTGATAGCTTTATAGACTACTGATTTATAATTCGAACATTACGACTTGCAATCACCGCCTTGTTCCCAAACCGTAAGTTTACCGCTCAGTGTGTGACAGCCATAGGAAATGACACTCAGTGTGTGGGTAGCCGCATGCTTATGGAGGAGATAAAAAGCTGTTGTAGACACACGGAAGCATATCTCTGTCTCTCTTGTCTCTCTGTCTCTGTCTCTCTCTCTCTCTCTCTCTCTCTCTCTTGTATATTTCGGCTTAGCATATTGTTTTCATCATTCAACAATGAAATAATATGGAATTTATTACTATATTTGAAAAAAAAACGTGCAGTTGTTGTCAGTAATGCATATTGCTTGGTGAGATGTTTTCTTTGTAAACGAATACGATTGTCCCTTCAGAATCGGCCGATGGTCTTCTGAATAAATATCATATCAAATCTCTCTCTCTGTCTCTGTCTCTGTCTTTGTCTCTGTCTCTGTCCCTCTCTCTCTCTCTCTCTCTCTCTCTCTCTGTCTCTCTCTATCTCTCTCTCTCTCTCTCTCTCTCTCTCTCTCTGTCTCTCTCTCTCAAGGACAGATTGGAATTGAAAGGCCATGTCTAAAAATTTCAGTCCTTGAGTTCATAAAGCGTTTAGCTCCGAGTTTTTCGTCCAGTGTTTTGCTTCTTAAGAACATGAAATAAAAATTGACAAAGCTAAAGGAAAACAGAACACACGGAACTTCAAAGCCACTGACTCATACTGGTAGCAGATTCATATTCTTAAAGATTTTTTTTTTTGTTTTTGTTTTTTTGTTTAACGCTGGTATGCTATTTATCATCAAAGCACGGCTTGAATCGCAGAAATCGTTCGTCTCCTGTAAAATAAAATTTAAAATATCAAACTAAGATTTTTTTTAAAAATCTTTTGATTTGATATCTGGCGTATCTTCATGACGCAAAAAAAAAAAATGTTTCAGTTTTCGTTTCACGGGGGCGGACCCCACCCCCACCCCAACTGCCACCCCCACCCCATTCCCACCCCATTCCCAATTCCTCCCCCATCTCTGCTCCCTCCAGCCCCCTCCACTCCCCAAAGCCCCTCCCGAAACAATAACAACAACGATAAAGTTTATAGCTGGTTAAAGACGATATGCAAATATAAAAGAAAGAAAGGAAGGAAATAAAGAAAGAAAAAGAAGAGCTCACTGGATGGCAGCCAAAGGAGGCGTGTGTGTGTGGGGGGTGGGGGGTGTCTGTGTGTCTGTGTCTGTGTCTGTATGTGTATCTGTGTGTGCGCGTGTGTGGGAGTTATCGCCTCGGAACGCGGAAGACGCAAGAGCTTGAACAGCTGCGTTTTCGCTGAAGAGGGAAGTGGAAAAACGAAGTTGTGAAACTGAATTAACAAGAGAGCCAAGGCCTTCAAGACTCACTTGTGACACGCGCTGTATCCAGTAAAGGAATCATGAGGGAAACAAAAGATTTTTTAAAGAAAATCATTAAAAACAGGTCCTGTATTAAATATAAATAAGCTCTGGGGGAAAAATTGGTCTGCAAGCGGGATCGAACCTCGGATGTTGTCTCCAGAAACAAGTAGTCTAATCCCCAACGTTACACCGCATCTGACGTCACTCGACCAAATTTAAAATTTAAAGCTATGGGTCTTTTTTTTTAGTGCAACGCGATGAAAATATTATTGTATTTGAGTTAATAACACCATTTTCTTGACATATCTCAATTATTTAAGAAATTCTTTTAATTCAGCCATAAAGGAGACGTTAACATTGCTTCAGGCACACTGCAACATGTATAGATCTGCACAAACCAGTCCGACAGTAGGCTGACCAAAATTGAAAGAAACGGTTCGTTCATTTTTTTTCTTTTATGTTCATTCCAGCTAATTCAGTATCCACTTTAGAATATTCATATACAGTAAACAGTGTCACTGTTTGTGTTCTGTCCGGAATTTGTATTTCTTTTCTTGTGATTGCGAACAAGAAAAACAATGTCGTGCTGTCTTCTTACCAAGCATAGTCTACGTTTCGGCAAGTGGGAAGCGGTGAATGGCGTTTTCGGATTCCGGAACGGGCCTCAACGAAATAAACCGTTAATGACCGGGAAATACGGCTTAATTCGGGAGATGTACAACCTATCATTGGTATGACTGTGAAGATTTTTTTCCTACTATGTTTAAGTCAAATTTGGTATTGGCAGACAAAGTATTTCCAGAGATTTCAAGTTTACCACACACACACACACACACACACACACACACACACACACACACACACACACACACACACACACTCACACACACACACTCACACACACACAACCAATCACCGGGTCATAACATTCGACCACACAGGAGCATATCAGAAACTAAGATTTGAAATTATCAAAGTGAGTTAGAACGTCAGAAAACTGAAGTACAAAAGCAGACAGCTGGAGTGAAATTAATTGTTAATAATTCACATGAGAAAAAGTCTTCTGTATGGTAAATAAGAACACATACGTAGCACTAAAATTGCTGCAGATAAAAAAAAAACCCAATAATTGCTAGGTTGTATCAAATGCAGATACTACAAAAGATATAGTTGTATAGCACAAGGATTTTGTTGACCTTTTTGTGAAACGGTAGAAATGTCATACGCTTTCGAAAATCTTTTCACGAACTGTTTAACAGAAATATTAAATGTAAACCATAATTAGTTATTTCACGTAATAGTGTTCTCTTTGGATGAAAACTGGAAACCTTAGTTTCTACAGACTGATTTTTTGAGAACAAGAAGAACGCGGGAAAAATCAGGACACTGAAGTAGCGAAGCGAAAACTGAAATGCTGACATTGGTGTTTTGTCCAATCGACAGCACAGGGCCATATCAGGACTGAAAACTCAGATTGAAACTATGACAGGTAAGTACTTAGTAGAGTACTGAAGAACACTGGAAAGATGAAGCACAAAAAAAGCATATATGGAAACTATTGCAACAGAATAAAGAGATGCAACAAAAACGCTTCTATTTCACGAAGAGAAGTACAAAACCGAAGGGGAGAAAATATGACAAAAATCCTTGCAGGAATATGCAGTGAAGAAGCATAAGAACAAAAAGAAAACCTTTTACTGATTTTTTTTTTTTTAATGAATTTTGTTTCATTAGATATATAGAAAAACAAAATGGGAAATAAACGTAGGACTGAAAATTAACAATTAAAAACACAAAACATCAACCGTTGTGGAGAGCAATAGCAACCACAAGTTTTCTAAGCGGACAACGAACGAAGAGCTTCAGCAAAAACACAGCAAAACACTGAAGAAAATAAACACTGATGTGACAGTAAAGAAGCAAGTTTTGTAAAGACAAAATAATAGTAATTTAGGAAAAGAGGGTGGGGGAAAAACACAACAGATTCAAGCAGAAATTGACCTGGAAAGAAACGAAACCGCAGAAGGAAGTATAAAATCTCAAAAGTAAAAGAATAAAGGAGAGGGGGGGAGTTGCTTAACATGAAGCAATGACCGTGAGTGGTGCTGGCTCCTATCGTTACATATGCTATTTATTTTGCATTATCTGATATATATATATATATATATATATATATATATATTGGCGAAACTCATTTTTTATTGCCTAATACATTCCAGTTGCTCTGCCCTCTTGAAGAAAACCAGCACAGAGGACGGATGAGAGAGGGGCAAGGGCGTGTGTGTGTGGAGGGGGTGGGGGGGACAGAGGGGATGAGGAGGGTTGCCGGACAGATGCGCCTCCTGTCTAGTGACATTCCTTTCATGTGCACGAGTGTGTACGTGTGTGTGGAGAGAAAGAACAGAGAATAAACCGATTGACAATTGGGTGTGTTGCTTTGAGTCGAAAAGAAAAATTGAAAAATGATGAGAAATGCAAAACGCCGACGTGTAAAATCGAAGCATTATGGGTTTTTTTGTAAATACAATAATTAAGTGTATATTGTTGAGGAGAAAGTGACTTCGTGGAGAATCAGCACAATGAAGAGGAGAACTGGACCATTGAAAACATAAACCTAGACTGTCTGTTACTCTCACCAGAACATTGAAAACATAAACCTGGACTGTCTGTTACTCTCACCAGAACATTGAAAACATAAACCTGGACTGTCTGTTACTCTCACCAGAACATTGAAAACATAAACCTGGACTGTCTGTTACTCTCACCAGAACATTGAAAACATAAACCTGGACTGTTTCTCTTATCAGAACATTGAAAACATAAACCTAGACTGTCTGTTACTCTCACCTGAACATTGAAAACATAAACCTGGACTGTTTCGCTCATCAGAACATTGAAAACACAAACCTAGACTGTTACTCTCACCAACTTTCCCAGCAAGAAAGCGGGTGTTCGCGGGTCCAATTCCCTCACTCCCCCATCCAGTGGAAACTTGAGTGGTGGTCTGGGTGCTAGTCATTCGGGTGAGACAATAAACCGAGGTCCAAATGTGCAGTGCGCAGTTAGCGTTCGTATATAAAACAATTTTTAAAAATAAAAAATAAACCACGGCAACAAAGGGTTTGTTTGTTCCTGGCAAAAATTCTGCAAGAAAATCTACTTGGATCGTAAAGCAAATTCACTTGAAGACAGCAAAATACTTTTTTTTTAGAAAAAAAAAGACCAAAAAATGTGGCGCTGCACTGTGGCGACGCACTGTCCCTGGAGTGAGCAGCCCGCATTTGACACAGACAAATCTGTTGTGACAAAATGTAACACACGATTCCACTTTCGGCAGATTTTTCTTTACCGTTTTATCTTAATAGGTAGTGATGGAACATCGTAACACTCAAAGGTCATAGATATAGGACAGTGTATGCAAAGGAAACAGATTATTCTTTCGCGGATTTATCCCTGTGAGACAAAAGGGGAAAAGGGGGGTAATTCTATTTATGCCCCACTGGTGTCACCGGAAGTGGCGCATATTGCTGCAGAGTCGCAGTGGCGAGGGACGGGATGTATCTGTCACATCAGATCGGACGTAAATCGCTGCTCTCAGACAGGAGGAATCTGTGCATCGTCCGCGGGGCTGCTTGTCTGATTGTTATCAGATCAGAGTTGATAAATCCCTTCATGACGTTACCGGTGCCACCCGGAGTTCAACGTCCCCCAACCTCCACCCTCCCACACATCCCCACACCCCACCTCTAACCCCCTTTTCGTTTGTTTTTTACCCGTTTTTTTCTGATCTTTTCTTGCAGCCTCAGGCTTTGACAGTGTTAAGACAGCTGACCCTGGTTTTGTCTTTCACGAGCACTCTTGCTTCTGTGTGTGATGACTTCAGTCACGTTGGCTGTCCGAATGGATATGGAGAAATGTGCTAACAGCCGGACATGGCGGATACAAGTTTGTTTCTTGTTTCATGATATGAATGACCTCAATGTTGTCTCCGTTGTCTGATATAAGTATTTGGTCACCCATGCCGACTGTGTCTCTTTGCATGTCCAAAGTAAAGGTTGATGTAAACGACACACAAATTAAATACTTGTCTGCCTGACAAATGTCGATTGGGTTGCGGTATGAACAACGATTTAATGGATATCAAAGAGTTGGCGTGTGGATAGATGTTTGTGTGTGTGTGTGTGTGTGTGTGTGTGTGTGTGTGTGTGTGTGTCTTGCCTGAATTCACAACGCCATGGATGAACTGGTCCCGTGGCCACATTGTGAGCCGAGTAGCGATAACATTGACATTCCCACACTGCCCAGCCCGTAAGATATGGAGTCTAACTGTGGTTCACAGAGCTTGAGCTCCTCATAATGGTTATCAAGGGGTGGCGTGGGGGGGGGGGTGGTGAGAGGGAGTCCTCACAAATGCTGCTCTGGACCTACGGTCAGCTTCAATAAACCATGAACCTTCCTCAGACCATTTCAGCGGAAAGTATTGTATTGTATTGTATTGTAATTCTCTTTTTATCACAACAGATTTCTCATTCGGGCTGCTCTCCCCAGGGACACTACAGCGCCACCCTTTTTGTGTGTGTGTGTGTGTGTGTATTTTTTCC
>NC_134877.1:46619143-46644143 GCF_041734735.1 Babylonia areolata
CTCTCTCTCTCTCTCTCTCTCTCTCTCTCTCTCCCTCCCTCCCTCTTCTGTGAGTGTGTGAGTGTCTCAGTTTGTATATGTGTGTCCAGTCTCTCTCTCTCTCTCTCTCTCTCTCTCTCTCTCTCTCTCTCTCTCTCTCTCTCTCTCTCTCTCTCAGGGGTAAAATCATGTGCATGCCAAGATGATTTAATATATTATCTTCTCCAGCACTATAATTTCTAAGAATGGAAGCCACGAACACATGTAGATATCAGTCGTTATAATAATGTACGACCTTGTTGTTTCCTGCTCTTGTTTGATGTTGGTATGAATTAAGCATGAGCTGCGTGATATGAACCATGCACGCGCTTGGCTCCACCTCCCACATTAATGTGTCTTTTGTCAAAATGGTGAAGATTTGGGGGGAACGCTTTCCATATTTCAAAAAAAAAAGGGGGGGGGGGCCAGGGCTGGGTTTCATGATTGATCTTACCAGCGCTAAGTTTACTTAGAATTTTAAAAACGTCCCAAAGTCTGGAGAATTAGCGTGCAGTTTTGGGGGACGCTCTTGACGCTATACAAAATGTTATAGTTCATGCCATCCACAACATGGCAAGACCTGTTTAAATTTGGTTTCATTGATTGCCTCTCTGTCTCTGTCGCTGTCTGTCTGTCTGTCTGTCTGTCTGTCTCTCTCTCTCTCTCTCTCTCTCTCTCTCTCTCTCTCTCTCTCTCTCTCCTTTTGAATGTGTTTCGTTTTTTTCTCTCATATAAATGGAGTTCATTTATGTGGTGGGGCTTCCCAAGATCTGTTAATCCCATTTCTCCATTTTAAATATCTCTTCGTGTGAACTTGATATTAAGTTATTGTTATAGAATACATAGAATTGTCATTCTAAACAAAGAAGCCTCGTTTCTTCAATAACTGCTTTGTATTTTCAGACAGCTTTGTTTCCGTTTTTCTTTCATCACTTTCAAATCACATTGAGTGTTCCCATTCCACATAGGCATGGCATGTTGCTTCAAGACAAGTAGTTTCACAAGGAAAATCTTCGAACATGTAAGGTCACCAAATCGCAGTTAATTTGGTATCACTGTATAATTTCATTGTAGAATTAAATCGCTCTTTTGTGGGTTTTATTTTGAACTAGATCGTTCCCTTTAAAGACCGTATTAAACCACTCTCCCTTCACCCGAATTAACACATATCATTGAATTTTCGCAATGTTCCATTGACTTATGGGCATCTCCTCTCAGAAAGAGCTTTGGCCCAGAAGAGAATAAAGGCATATCCAGGTCGTTGTTGTTTAACTTAGGCCTAATTTTTTACTTCTATTTTTCTGAATTGTTCATCTCTGCTATATAATCATGCACATGAAATGAAACCCATGAACAATAAAAACAACAACAACTAAGCGTTGTCCTTATATTACATGCATTGTATGCTCTTGAAATAACAATGTTTTCCGTTTCTGGCTCAAGTAGGCAGCTGGCATGAATTATGCATGAGCTGTAGGGAACGGAGCAATCTCTTGGCCTCGCCGCCCACGCTCTTTTGGCAGCCTACAATTCAAAGATTATGCGTGAAATGTCGATAGCAGCGGAGATCAAACATGTTCTTGTCCTTTGGGATATATTGGAGACAACGTAAGGACTTCTTGACACAAAAAAGCAATATTCGGAAATAAAAATCACTTCCTGGTTGCTTAGTCTATGTGGATTTGAAATGGGGAAAAAAAACCCACTAGCTTCAACAGACCGGGCATATATGAATACGATTCTAAGAATGTTTTCGTTTAGAAAAATGCTTGACTGGATTGTTTTCTTTTTTATGAAAACAATTCATATAACAACGATGAAGTCATCTCTCAAAGCTTGGAAACATAAAAAGGGTGTTGACTGAGGCATTGTGTTAAGAAAATAGTACCGTTCCATATCCAGGGAAAAGTAAATACAACATGATATAAGACAATGCACAAAAAATTACACTTTTTTATACATTGCACATATATATATATATATATATATATATATATATATATATACATGTGTGTGTGTGTGTGTGTGTGTGTGTGTGTGTGTGTGTGTGTGTGACAGAGAGACAGAGAGACAACATGAGTGTCTGCGAAAGCACTGGTTGTGTATTATTATAGTAACTATGTAGGTGCCACCGACATGACTGCCATTGTCGTGCCGTGACGTTGACACTTGGTTTCAGCTGCCTGCCTGTCACTGTCCGCTCGTGAAGCCCTGTCCTCTGCTGTCCTCTGTCGTCCCTGAGACGTCCTTCATGACGCCGTCCTCTCATACTTTATTCAGTGCGGCCAGATGATGCAGTCAGTCTACCCACCCCATAGCAGTCAGTCGGAGAGGAGGCGGTGGACAGAGGGGCCGGGGCGCTCGGGGGGTGGGTGGGGGGTTGGTTGGGTGGTGAAGGTCTGGTTTGAAAGGTTATGTTACGTGGCCACCCGCTTTTGTGGGTGGTTTGTTTAGCTCAGGAGTGGAAGCCTGTTGTTGCCCCGTCTTAAGCCAGACATGAGATGATAAACTCTCTGTCTATCTGTCTCTGTCTGTCTGTCTGTCTGTCTGTCTGTCTGTCTCTCTCTCTCTCTCTCTCTCTCTCTCTCTGTTCTTGCACCACTCTCTCTCTCTCTCTGTTCTTGCATATCTCTCTCTCTCTTTCTCTTTCTTTCTCTCTTTTTCTTTCTCTCTCTCTTTCTTTCTCTCTCTCTCTCTCTTTCTCTCTTTCTCTCTCTCTTTCTTTCTCTCTCCCTTTCTCTCTCTCTCTTTCTTTCTCTCTCTCTTTCTCTGTCTCTCTTGCTTCCTCTTTCTCTCTCTCTTTCTCGCTCTCTCTCTCGCTCGCTCTTTCTCGCTCTCTCTCTTTCTGTCTCTGTCTCTGTCTCTCTCTCTCTCTCTCTCTCTCTCTCTCTCTCTCTCTCTGTTTTGCACCATGACAAAAGACCGGCGTGGGCGGGGATTTTTTTTTTTTTTTTTTTTTTTTTTTTTTTAAAGATCTAAAGAACGTGTTGCTGCCCCTGGTTATGGTTTCTGAAGGCGAACAAAAGATTCTTGGCTTTTTCGTGAAAGGGTCCAGTATGAAATATGGCAGAAGGGGAACAGCGTCATGAATTTTTTAGGACTTGGCGGCGCGGAATGTTTGCGGTGTAACCCGCCCCCACCCCCTCCCACCTCATCAGGTTTTTTTTGTTGTTTTTTTTTCTCGTAGTCTGTGATTTTCCTCCCAGGGCACTGGCGGCACACAATTCTGTCTCGCCCCCACCTTTCTCCAGATTTGCCCTCAGCACGCACGTTAGAAATGTCAAAAGCCACGCAACGATTCTCACCGACATTTATCTTGTAATAATAATGATGATGATGATAACGATAGTAGTAGTAGTAGTAGTATTGTTAGTATTATTATTATTGTTATTGTTGTTGTTATTATTATCATTATTATTATTATTAATGATATTAATTATAATCATAATATCATGATGATGATGATGGGTATTCATAATCCGCTCTACCTCTTTAGCACAAGGTCTCAGTGTGTTGCGTGATTAACACCAATTCAAAAAAAAAGGGGGGGGGGAGCCTGGAGGGGGTGTCACAAAAATTAACAACACTGGGAACTATAATCAAGACCTACAAGACAAAGTAAATGTGCTCTAGACAAAGCGCGCGCGCACACACACACACACACACACACACACACACACACACACGCGCGCACGCGCGCACACACACACACACACACACACACACACACACACACACACACACACACACACACACACACACACACACACACACACACACACACAGATACTACATACAAACACCTAGACATCCATGCGAAGGGATTTGTCCAGATGTTTTTTCGGTCATATTTGAACTGACGTTTTGCAGGAATAGTCGTTGCAAACACTGTATTGATCAGGGGCGCATTTGCTTGAAACAAGAGCGATAGATGCCATCCAGCCCTCTCATGTGAACGAACATTCTGATTTGATAAGTCGGAATAAATTTTGATAATATTATTATTTGTGCTCGTCTGGTTATTTTTATTTTATACCTAGATACTGCATTGTTTGTTTTGATTCCAAATAGTATTTTAAAACATTTGCGTTATTGACCTCTATCCTGTTGTAGACTTACCGAAGAAATGCCTTAAGTAAAAAAAGACAGATGAGATAAAAAGAATACTAGCAAAATGTTACAGATATCCATTGAAAGTGTGCTAACCTTTGCTATTACTGTTTGGTACGGAGACATTTCCAAGGCAGAAGTTGCAGCCCTTAACAGAATCGTAAAAACTGCCACCAAGATTACCGGGGCTGATCTGCCTTCTCTAGAAGACATATATTATAAGCGGCTACTCAAAGAAGCAAAATCAATCAGCCAGAACGAATCACATCCAGCTTTTGGTATTTTCGAGATGCTCCCCTCTGGCCGACGGTACAGAAGTATAACGACGAAAACCAATCGCTTCGCCAATAGCTTTTTCCCCAAAGCAGTCAATGCCCTGTCTCTCGAACAAATCCAGTGTGATAAATAGAATTGTGCAACCAGCAACCATCTACCTGAATATCTAGTCATCAGCCCCATCCACATGTAATATGCAGCTTCTGTTCAAACGTGTGTGTGTGTGTGTGCGTGCGTGTGTGTGTGTGTGTGTGTGCGGTGCGTGCATGCGTGAGTATGCACAAGTTTTCATATTGATATGCATTTGTCTGTATCTTATTTCTACTGTATCTGTGTTTGTATATGATTTTCGATTTATGTTCGTATTATGTGCTATCCCCCCCAATATTCCTTGTGACCCCGGTACACTTGGTAATAAAGACATATTCTATTCTGTTCTATTCTATTCTATTCTATTCTATTCCATTCTCTTTAAATAATTCTTTCTCTTCTAGCCATTCGGGATACCAGTATCATGCGGGGTTTTTTTCTATTTATACATAAGGCTGTTGACTGACGGAGTTAGTGATACTGAAGCAAAATATTTAAAATGTATAATAATCTGTGTGTGTGTGTCTGTGTGTGTGTGTCTGCCTATCTGTCTGTCTGTCTGTCTGTCTCTCTGTCTCTGTCTCTCTCTCTCTCTCTTTCTCTCTCTCTCTATCTATCTATCTATCTATCTATCTCTCTCTTTGTGTCTCTGTCTCTGTCTCTGTCTGTCTGTCTGTCTGTCTGTCTGTCTCTCTCTCTCTCTCTCTCTCTCTCTCTCTTTCAGTCTAATATCATCATCTTAGACGAACAGACTATAAATAAATAAACGAATCTCTGTCTCTGTCTCTGTCTCTCTCTCTCTCTCTCTCTCTCTCTTTCTCTCTGTCTCTCTCTCTCTCTTTCTCTCTGTCTCTCTCTCTGTGTCTTTCTTTCTGTCTCTCTCTGACTGTCTGATTCGGATGGTTTATTCAAAGATTTTTGAATAAACCATCCGAATCCGAATCCGAATCTGACTGTCTGTCTGTCTGTTTCTGTTTCTGTCTCCCTGTCTTTGTCTCTGTCTCTCTCTCCCTCTCTCTCTCTCCCTCAATCCAAAGTGTTTTCACGTAAACTCTGGACAGTGCACGTGCACAACCGGGGCAGTTTTGATGTGGTGACAGATCTGGTGTTTCATATTCGAAGAGAAGACTGGAGAACAATAACCGAAGTGCTGAACCTCTAAAAAGTGGCCTCTCTTGCACAACCATGATATGGTCTTTGATCCGTTTTGAGACACGATCCGAGTTTTTGAAAGTCTGAAGTGCCAGATGTATGTGCTTTACCCCCCCCCCCCCTCCACACACACACACACACACACCTCCCCTCACCCCCCTACTAATTTCCTTTCTCTCTCTGTCTCTCTGTCTCTGGCTCTGTCTCTGTCTCTGTCTCTCTCTCTCTCTCTCTCTCTCTCTCTCTCTCTCTCTCTCTTCTGTTTATCTGTCAATCCGCGCGCGCGCGCCTGTGTGTGTGTGTGTGTGAGTGTGCGTTTGCATGCCTTCATCGTGCATGATCACGTTTACGATGTTTTCTGTTGGTTATGTTTTGGTTTGGCTCCTTTGCTTTATCTTCCTCATCGTATATTCTTATACTCTCTGTAGCAGATGTTATCAGAAGATAGATTGATTGCACACGTTAATTTTCATGTGGATTAATAAAATGTTTCTGAATCGAATTTGAAGCGACAGGTTGGGAGGGATAGGCCGTTGCCTAAAATCTCAATCACCGTGTGATGATAGCGTTTGAGTTCTTAGCTCTCTGTGTAGCGGATAGGACACGTCGGAAAGAAAGATCATGTACACGTAGGGTGGAAGGCCGAAAGAATGTTGTTTTTCGACTGGTTTGCATATCTTGGAGAGACAGAGAGACAGAGAGAGACAGAGAGAGATAAGGGGACTGGGTGGAGGGGGGGGGGGCGAGGGGACGGGGGGGGAGGGCCGGGGGGGGGGGGGGCAGGGGGGCTCATTCGACATTGTCATGGAAATAACCTGTCTGATGCTTCATTGATGCGAGGGGGGGATGTTCTCTTTGACATTGCGCTGAAGGTCAACTGACTGCACGTTTCCAGACTGCTGCGTCAGACAGTGGTATCCCCTTCGCAAACAAACTAACTGTGGAATCTATGCTTTGGTCAAGTTAACTACCTGCTGACTCAGATTGTCTAATCAACGCCTTCCAGTTCCAACGTGTGACTTTTAAAGAAATAAAAAGAAGTTTTAAGGCAAAAATGGAAAGGATGATCTATTTCACCTCTTAGTGTTTGTTGCGAAAAAAAATGTTCCCAAAGGAAATCCCCCTCCCCCTCCCCCCTCATTTACAGAGGTGAACATTTTCAGACAGAGCTGTGATTCAATTCAATTCAATTAAAAATACTTTATTGTCTGCTTCAACCAAAACAGAAAATTCTCTTTAGGCTCACTTAAAATACCCGTCAGCAAAAATCAAAGAGAAAACACAAACAACTGACATACCCTTCACTGATCACCCTGCACACATCAATTACCATGTAAAAAGAAAAAACATGTGGGTAAGATACTATTACATTATGCATATGATTTAGAGTGAAACAACTGTGTGTGTGTGTGTGTGTGTGTTGTGTGTGTGTCCGGTGTGTGCATGCATTGTTATTTCCAGTTTCTGACACGAAATCGTAGAAGAAACTACACATTACAGTTCATGTCAGCGTAAGGTAAATACTCTTCCACTTTTGATGTGTACAGAGTTACAGTCTGAAGATTTTTTTTTTAAATCGAGTTCATGTGATACTCAAAGAGAAATGACACAGGTCCAATAAAAACGAGAATATTATTTCCATGTAAGTATCAATGCGCACGAGTACGCGCAAACACACGCAAGCACGTCTGCAGGTGTGCACACACAAACTCAGGCATCACACGCACGCGTTCGCGCCCACTCATGCACGCGCGCGCGCGTGCCAGTTGGCCATAACCATTGTGTCTCCACCAATTCAGCCTGAAAACATGAAAACAAGGGGTCATGTTATCATTCAAACCCTTTCCCTTCCTTTTCTCCTTTTCTTTTTTCTTTTAGTAGATGTGTATATATATATATATATATATATATATATATATATATGTGTGTGTGTGTGTGTGTGTGTGTGTGTATTAGCAGATAGATAGATAGATCTATAAATATATATATATATATATATATATATATATTCCACCTTACATCCGACCCCCTTCTCTTCCTCTCGCTCTTCCCATCGACTGAGAGCCAGCTTAACCAGAAAGTGCGCTTCCGAGTCTACACAAAATTCACGCCCAGATTTTTTCTGTCATATCTCATCTTGGCCCCCGTGCCCCCGAATAGAAAGCCCGCCTTTGCTCAGCTGTCAGGTTTTCTAATTGAAGGCAGGGGGGAGACACATTCATGGCATCATCCCTCCACTGCCTCTGCTGCCCACGCAAGTCGCTCAGTGGGACACGAGGATCAAGAAAAGGGAGGAGAATCGACGTCTGTTCCGTGCTGGCCTGGTGTATTATCTGGTATCAGATCGATGGCGTGTGGGACTATCAATAAACCACCACCCCCTTTGCCCCTCCCACACCTCCCCCCGCTCTCCCCCACTCTCTCCCTCCCCACAATCCCTCCCCCCCCCCCTCCAAACCACCCCCGCCTCCAAAGTCCTGGCCGCCACGTATGCCTGCATAAGCAAGTGCTTTCAAGCCCAGATCTTCTGGTCTACCGTGCCAGGACTCTGAACCTTCCTTCCAGATTGGCTGAATGTAGAATAGGAACTGACGTCATAATACGGAACTGACATCATCGTTCAGTTCCTGAGGGACCGAGAGAGAGAGAGAGGGAGGGGGGCGGAGCGACAGAGCGAGAGAAGGGAAACCTTCATGGAACAAGACAAGCAAGAAAGGTGGGTGCGGGGGAAGGGGGGGGGGCAGGGGGGGGGCAGAACTGGAGCACGGCGAATGCAAAAAGTGAAACCATAATTTCAATGAAGCTCTTCAGTGGAATGTCAATTTCATTTCATGATAATAGGTAAGTATACCTACCTCGCTTTTATGTCATGTGCCTTGAGCAGTTACGCTTTTTCTGTTCTTCCTTCCCCAGGCTAAAATGCTTTGAACTCTTTACAGTAGAGTACAGTTCAAGATCGTTAATCTCAACCAAATTCAAAATGAAAATAAGATCGTTAAACCCCACCTCATCCTTTACCTTCGCTTTCACCTATCCCTTTACCTGCAACTTCACCTTTCCCGTTGGGGCGCAAGAGAAGACAGCGCCACCACTTCTCCACCTGTCTCTTTTTTCCGCCGCTCCATTAGATGCTGTCTGCCTCATTCCTTTCTATTCTTTGATATTGTCTTCGTACCTCTTCCTCTGTCTTTCTCGTCTGCAGCTTCTTCTGACTAGCCCTTGCAAGAGGGTCTTTGCAAGTCTTGTTGAGCGGGAAACATGTACATGCTGCTTCATTTTCCTTTTCTTGACGACTGTGAGGAGGTTATCATGAGGTCCTATTGCTTGTTGGATCTTCCTGTGGACCTCTTCGTTTGTTATGTGACCTGTGTAGTGGATGCCCAAGATCTTCCTGCAGCATCTCTGTTCAGTTGTCAGGATCTTTCTTTGCATGTTTGCCTTGAGTTTAAGTTTCGCAGGCATAGAGTGGATATAAGTGGATCGTGGCATGCAGACTGATGTTCTTCTAATATCACTGATAGTGAAAAGACGCTAAATTAAAGAACGAACTGATGTTCTTGTCTCTCCGGATGGTTTGGAGTCTTGCTATCGCAGCTGCTGTTTATTTGTATTTGTATTTCTCTTTATCACAACAGATTTCTCTGTGTGAAATTCGGGCTGCTCTCACCAGGGAGAGCGCGTCGCTACACTACAGCGCCACCCTTTTTTTTCTTTTTTTTTCCTGCATGCATTTTTATTTGTTTTTCCTATCCAAGTGGATTTTTCTTCAGAATTTAGTCAGGTACAACCCTTTTGTTGCCTGTTGCCGTGGGTTCTTTTAAGTGCGCTAAGTGTATGCTGCACACTGGACCGCGGTTTATCGTTTCATCCGAATGACTAGCGTCCAGACCACCACTCAGGGTCTAGTGGAGGGGGAGAAAATATCGGCGGCTGAGCTGTGATTCGAACCAGCGCGCTCAGATTCTCTCGCTTTCTAGGCGGACGCGTTACCTCTAGGCCATCACTCCACATTGCCACGATATCAGGTTTTGGGCCTTCATCCGTTATGATGGAGCTAAAGCACTTGAATGTCGTCGCTCTTTCTAACCTTGTCCCGCTAAGTTTGATGTTTGAAGTTATACATAGGGTGCTATTGTTCAGAGTTTAATCTTTTCGGCACTGATTTCCATGCCAGTTGCAGAAGCCGCTTTGTCCAGATGTTCCACCAAGCTGGCCATTTCATCTTCTTCCCTGCAAGACCATCAATATCATCCGCAAAACGCAGATTGGTGATCGTTCTTCCCCACATGGAAAATGTACCTCCACGGCATCCTCCATGACCCTCTCCAAAAAAGTATTGAAGAGGGTAGGCGATAGTAGGCATCCCTGACGCACTCCAAGCGTAGTGCGAAATCAGTTTACCTTGTATTCATTCAGGAGTACAGCGCTTGTAGCCTTGTTGTACACATGTTCGATCATTCGCAAAAAGGTTGGCATCGATGTTTTACGTCCTCATGGTAGACCATAAGGCAATATGCCACACCCTGCCGAAGGCCTTCTTAAAGTCATTAAATACTTGACACAGGTTTCGTTGGCGCTGGACGTACTTTTCGCGGATTACTCTCAAGTTCGATGGCGCACCGCACCGCCCCGAAACCTGCTTGTTATTCTTCAGCAATAATGGAGTCTGCTTGATGTTTCAGTCTGTCCAGTATGATGTTCACCATGACTTCGCTTGGATGGCTAATCAGCTGGTGGTACGATACTTGTGGCATGATCATTTCTTCGGCAGGATGATGATGCCAAGGAGTTGCCAATATTCCACTACTCCAGATATCATTACAGATAGAAGTGAGAGCAGTGGTCATTGCCTCTCCTCCTGGACCAGTTCTGCGAGGTTGTTGTCGATTCTTGACAACTTCCTTTGTCCCATTGCCTTGACCGCTGCTCCCATTTCCTCGCGTAGGATGGAGTGTGAGTCGTTTTCTGGTCTTACAGTTTAGTACTACCTGATTTCCGTTGAGCTGGTGGTTATATAGCTGTGATCAATGTTATATTTATCTGTCAAGTACCTCTCATTTGGTAAGGCACTTCCCTGACTTGCTCTGGTTACGACACCTCTGGTCATCTATGGTTTTTTAGGTCGCTGACATTTTCCAAAGATTGCATTGGCTTTTTCAAGCACTACCGTGTTGAACGTGTTAACTACAGACTCTAAGTCTGTGCTTGCGCCTGAAAGCTCCTACCTTATACAATATTGCAAATCTAGAACGGGTCTGTCAGTTCGAGCAGTAAATAAGTAAGTAAGCAAGTAAGTTCTAAATCCCATACATATGCATACAACCTTGCAGTCGTTTTTAAGCGGATATGAAGTGACAGTGCTGCTCATCAGAGTCAAAGAAATGTGTGTCATGAAGTAAAGTATGGCGAGGACAGCAGCTCTCTCTCATCAGTTTCTTCAGTTTTAGAGTTATGCATGCATGCGTGTGAATGACTGGTGTTAAAGCGATATATAGATAACATTATTATTATTATTATCATACAGCAATGATGAACAGCTCTAAGTTTGTCTTTCACTCTGTGTGCGTGTGGGGGGGGGGGGATGCGTGTGTGTGTGTGTGTGCTGCCAAGAAGCAAGTTTTGCGCGGGGGGACGGGGGTGGAATCTTGTTTCAACGGCTCAAATTATGTTCTTTCGGGGGATGGGCATTAATCACCCTCACCGCATTTTTGCGCTTATCTTGTGATGATGATTGCTCTCTCTCTCTCTCTCTCTCTCTCTCTCTCTCTCTCTCTCTCTCTCTAGTCTTTCCTTTTCCCTCCTCACCCACCCCACCCCTCTCTTCTCTGTCTCTCTCTATGTCTATTATGTCTATCCCTCCCTAACCTTCCCCTCTCTCTCTCCTTCCCCCTTTCAAGTCTACCCGTTCTGATACCAAGGGGCTGATAATCTATTTATTTGTTGTTTCTGGAGTTTTGTGTATATGACTCAGTTGTATAGGCAACGATCTTTAAACCTGTATAAACGATAATGATTTTTAATTCGAAACATTTGTAAATGATAATGATTTTATTCCTAGTAAATGGTGATGAAACATGGTCACTATGGGCATCTCCCGGCCTTGTGATGCAGAGATTGATCTCAGTATACACTGTTCCGTTTTCAAAAGGAATGAGGGGAGTCATGTGTGGGATTTGACTGGTGTTTATTAAGTAGGGCATACAAGCTGAATTTCTGACGAGAACAAGGACGATTGCGTTGAGAATCACTTAGGATGGCCTTTGTTGTATGAGCGTAGTTCAACATTTTTCTTGTCTCTGGCCCCACCAACTTCCCTGGGTTTTTTTTTATAATCCTTGCCCAAAATCTTCGTTTTGACTGACACGGACACCAAATCAAAAGACAAGGCTGATGTTAGATTCTTTTTTTTTAACGGTCTTCCCATTAAAAAAAAAGAATCAATTGTTTCCTGTTTTCATCTGCAAGGAGTAGGCCTTGTTCCCTCACTCTCGTGGCATGAAAGACAAAATAGAAGGCGTCTCTGCTTAATTTTGGCGTCAACAACCGGTATTCTCGAAATGTTTACATTCGACTTTTTCGACTTTGACATCGTTATATTTTATTCATGTTTTCACATGCCACATTTCATCACATAACATCTACGTACCACGGTTAATCCGTCTCTTGTTGTGGGTGCTAATCACATTGATATTGTATTGTTGTACTCTTTTTTGTCACAACAAATTTCTCTGTGTGAAATTCGGGCTGCTGTCCCTGGGGAGAGCGCGTCATTACACTGAGAGTACCACCTTTTTTTATTTTCGTTTTTCCTGCATGCAGTTTTATTTGTTAATCCTATCTGATTGATGACAGTCTCCAGTCCAAATATATCAATATCCACTCATTCATCAGTCCAATGAGGTGAACTTAGTTGTAATTCTCAAAGAGAATTTTTTTAGACATGGCAATGCAAAGTTTTCATAAGAGAGCAAAAGGTTTACAAATGAACATAGCCTAACTGCAGTACTCATAGCATAAACATTCTGAGACATTAGGCTAATAGTGAAATAACAGGTTGGGGAAGATATTCCAAACAGTTTCCTGCAGGCTTCCAGGTGCCAGAGAATACTTACAGGTACCTCCGTGCAGCACGTAATCACTGCAATATACTCATTATCTACCAGTGTTATTAATATCAATAGAAATTAAAGTAATTGGAGGAAAGATGCATACGTGCATATCTTTGCATTGTTGGTTGCGCAGTGGTCGACGTTTTCCATTTCCCTCAGTCTCTCAGGTTCGAAAACGTTGTTGTTGAATAGATTAAGAAAATAAGTGCTCTTTGCAATTTAATGTAATTATCTGCGCCCTTGAGCACTGAACATGCAAACCAAACGTACTGGTGATTCCTCTAAACAAATGGAGAGAAAAAATACCGACCGTATTTAGAAGTCGTTGTTAGTGTCAAATAAAATATTTACTTACGACTTCCTTGTATACACAACCAAACGAAAAATAAGTAGTAATAATTTGCCCTTAGCAGTTCTGTGTCCTTTCTTCTTCTTCTTCTTCTTCTTCTTCTTCTTCTTCTCCTCCTCCTCCTCCTCCTCCTCTTCATTCCTCCCCCTCCTTCTCCTCTGCTTCCTCCTCTTCCTCCTCCTCCTTCCTCTTCATACATATATCCAAATAAAGTAAGAAAATGAACAAATCTCCAGTGAGTTTATCATTATGGGGGAAATTTTGTTTTCTTGTTTTAAACGATCAATAGCAGAACTGAGATAATGCAACTCACGACTGCATAATACGAAAAAGACCGTCCATTTCCGGTTTTTTTATCATGCCGTTAGTGCAGCCATAGTACAATTTCGGGTATGGGTTTACATTTACATTTGTATTTTCATAACCCTAGAACCCTGGCATGGATGACGGGATCTTTAACATGTGTAACTGATTCTCTGCGTGCGATGAGTTTGGTCACGTTACAGACCCACATGTCTAACGCTTCAACCACTGGGCTAGTGCTCAGTCAGATCAGCACACGCCCATGCTAACGTTACTAAGCCATGTCTTTGATCATGATAGAAATTAAAACTAAAATATCAAGTTCACGTGTTGTCGGGAAATTCCAACTGACACTAGTATTCTCGCCACCAACATCCCTCCACCTCTCTCTCTCTCTCTCTCTCTCTCTCTCTGTGAGAGATAAACAAGGAATGTGACTCAGATTCTCACTCCTTTCCGCAAACCTCCTCCCCACCATCCCCAAACTGATAACGATAAGGTGCGAAAACCCGGGCACCAGTCGGGACCTCAATGTTGTAAACCCCATCCATCTGGTTATCAGCATCACTTCACTTGTCAGTCTGGGAATTTTTTTTTTTTTTAAACCTTGATGCACAACTGGAGAGTTGGGATTACGGGGCTTTGCAGCGGATGTCAACACCATTTGTCCGTTGGCTCGATGTTGGGAGGTACAAACACACAGTCCGGTATGAATGCCGTGACTAGATATCTGCAGCCAACGCAGAGTTTCTGTCTGTTAAAATGTATATGATTATTAGAAGTCATCGTGGCAGCATTGGCTGGACTTCGATCCAGTGTCCACTGGATTCAAGGCCCTGTTTTAGCCAGTATTGTGTCCTTTGTGAAAGGCACTTTGTTCCCATTTTCCACACTCCACTCATATGTGAATAGATACCTGACTTCGGTTGCAGAAGGTGAAAAAAAAGCGAAAGGAGAGGAACAGGCCCCCGCCTGCCTATGACGAGCCCTAGACACAGCGGATATGAAATCACTGCCTCGATGGCCTCAAAGAGAGAAAGGACCTTTAACATTGATCTTTAGAGTATATTAAAGAAGGTACCGATCATTTCCTTACGTTCGTTGTGGGTGTATTTTGTTTGTAGATTTGAATAATTCACCTTTTACCCACCCACTCCAAAAAAGATAAAATGTTGTCGCTGCCTTATTCATACGACCAGTAACTTGCTTTTCGAATTGCGTATCAGTTATTGTATGTTATAGTAACAACTACTTCCTGGATTGAAAATACTTGCCGCTTCACTTATTTTCCCGTAAAAAAAAGTATATTTTTGTTTATTGCTCTCTCTCTCTCTCTCTCTCTCTCTCTCTCTCTCTCTCTCTCTCTCTCTCTCTCTCTCTCTTCATCTACCTATCTATATATCTATCTATCTATCTATCTCTATCCTTCTAGGCTATCTGCACCTGATTTTTTTCCGTCTTCTTGTACATCGGAATGTGTCCTGTGCATATGTATATTTTTTTACGATTTTTGTTACTCGTTTTTGACTGGCAGTGAAATGTATTTTTAAAAGTATATTACTTATTATTACATTACTCTCGTGAACAAAATTTACTTCGTTTCTCTCTGCACTGGAAAAAAAAAAGTTGAATCCTTAAGGTAGTAATTATGAGGAATTATCTTATCCATATTGGCTTTGGTTACCTTGATACATATGACATATCTTTAGTCCTTGCGTGGCCTAGTGCGGTCAGGTCTCAAACAAACAATACCGGTATGAGAAATGAACAATGCAGCTGCAGGTTTTCCATAAAAAGGCAAGCATTGAGCAAACACCCTTTCTGGCTTTTCTTATCAAAATGCGAAGTTTTCTCACCTAAATACACGTGGCATCTGTAAATTTCTCCCCGTCTGTTTGTTTGTGTCTCTCTTTCTCTGTCTCTCCCTGTTTCTTTGTCTCTCTGTCTCTACCCCCTCTCTCTCCCTCTCTCTCCCTCTCTCTCTCTCTCCCTCTCTCTCTTTGTGTCTCTCTTTCTCTGTCTCTCCCTGTGTCTTTGTCTCTCTGTCTTTACCCTCTCTCTCTCTCGCTCTCTCTCTTTATGTCTCTCTTTCTCTGTCTCTCCCTGTTTCTTTGTCTCTCTGTCTTTATCCCCCTCTCTCTCCCTCTCTCTCTCTCTCTCTCTCTCTCTCTTTGTGTCTCTCTTTCTCTGTCTCTCCCTGTTTCTTTGTTTCTGTCTCTACCCCCCTCTCTCTCCCTCTCTCTCTCCCTCTCTCTCTCTCTCTCTCTCTCCCTCTCTCTCTTTGTGTCTCTCTTTCTCTGTCTCTCCCTGTTTCTTTGTCTCTCTGTCTCTACCTCTCTCTCTCTCTCTCTCCCTCTCTCTCTCTCTCTTTCTCTCTCGCTCTCTCTCTTTATGTCTCTCTTTCTCTGTCTCTCCCTGTTTCTTTGTCTCTCTGTCTTTATCCTCTCTCTCTCTCTCTCTCTCTCTCTCTCTCTCTCTCTCTCTCTCCTCTCTGCTCTCTGCTCTCATCTCCCATTTCTTCCCTCTCTCCTATCTGACTCCCTGTCTCTATCTCGTTCTGTTTCTCCCGCCCCCCCCCCCCCCACTCCCCCCTATCTCTCTCTCTCTTTCTTTCTTTCTTTGTCTTTTCTTCCTTCTTTCCCTTTCTGATCTAAGTAATATGTATGCATACACTTGTGTTGTTTTTGTTTGCTTTTTTTTTCTTTTTCTTTTTTTTTTTCTTTTTTTTTTTTTACATATTTTGAAAATCATTTATGTAATGTTATGTTTTTGTATTGGGTGTTTGTTATATTTTCCCTTTTCATGAGGGCAGGATGAAAACAAACCATACTTTTTTACTTCTTTTTTTTTCATTAAAAAGGTTCGTTCGTTCTCTCTCTCTCTCTCTCTCTCTCTCTCTCTCTCTCTCTCTCTCTCTCTCTCTCTCTCTCTCTCTCTCTCTCTCTCTCTCTCTCCATTCCCTAGATCTCTGTTAGAATGTATGTTTCTTGGACTCTCATCCATCCTCTGCCCTCTTCTCCACCCACACTGATAACGGTCGAGGGCGATACCCTTGCGCTACCAGGGATCCATAATGATGTCTTTTAAAAACCCCACTCTGTTGTTGATCAGGCAACGTCTTACAGTCCCGGAACCATAAACAAAGAAGAAGAAGAAAGAAAGAAAAAGAAAGAAAGAACTTGCAGAACGACAGTGAGGATTTGATATCATGATTAGCCTTGAATGATTTCGGGCTCAGGAGTCCGAACCAATAGTATATTTATTTATTTATTTTATCTATTTTTATTTATTTATGTATTTATACTTCTTTTTATCACAACAGATTTCTCTGTGTGAAATTCGGGCTGCTCTCCCCAGGGAGAGCGCGTCGCTATACTACAGCGCCACCCATTTTTTTTTGTAGTTTTTCCTGCGTGCAGTTTCATTTGTTTTTCCTATCGAAGTGGATTTTTCTTCAGAAGTTTGCCAGGAACAACCCTTTTGTTGCCGTGGGTTCTTTTACGTGCGCTAAGTGCATGCTGCACACGGGACCTCGGTTTATCGTCTCATCCGAATGTAGTCTGAATTAAGCAGGATTTGTCTTCTTCTTTCTGTTTCTTTTGGTGGGCGGATGTTGTTTTTTTGGTCTTTCCATGTTGTGCCTTTGTGCCAGTCCTCAACGCCTGTAGTCAGTCCATTGCTGTTCATCTATACTGTCAGTACTGCTTCTGAAGTAAACCTTGTTATGTTTTATCGGCACGGCAGTTTCATTGCTCGGGTTTGCTTTAATTCAGCTGGTTTGGGGGGGTTGTATGACGTGCTTACGTGGTTCCGCCACAGGTTTTAGAACTAAGAAGAAGAGAAAGCAGAAAGGACTGTGATGAAGTAAATGGGCACTCTTTGTATGATCATAGGGCATTCCTGTCAATGTTCCATTAGGAAGATGACTTTAAAAAAAAAATTTTAAACCAAGAGTGACAAGGCCTTCAAGATCCACATGTAACTACCACATACTTCAATTAAGGAATAATAATGGGAGAAAAACAAAGCAAAAAACAAACAAACAAACAAAAAAAGCACAAACAACATCTCAAAGCAGATCATGTGGTAAAAAAAACGCACGCATTGATGTGACCTTGACCTTGATCTCTAGATTGACAACGCATTTGTGTCATGGCCGAAACAAACACTGCACCATGATAAATGAAAACTACATGAAAAACCAAAGTTCTGTCTCGCCTCTTCGTTCTTCCGATATGCCATGTTGTGACCTTTATAACTGATTTTTCAACATGTCTGTTGACAAGGATTTTCTTACCATGGCCAGTCATTGAATCAGATTTGATGAAGATTGTATACAAGACCTTCCATGAACCTTTCATATCAATATCATTTTGATCATTTTGTGACTTTGACCTTTAACCTCTGATCTCGGTTTTCTTCAAGAATCATTCTGGGCCCAGGACAAGTCTCAGTCTCGGTGTCCTGTTTGATTAAAAGTGGATAATATGCCATTATATGGTCTCCATCAAGCTTTTTTTTTTTTTTCTAGTTTGCCAGATAATGACATTGACCATTTGACCTCCCATCCTGTTTATGATATCATCATAAATGGAGTGACTTCAAAGGTGTGTATTCTTGCCTACAATTCTGCCAAATTTGGTTCTTCTGCCACTTGCAGTAGCCGAGAAAACACACACACACACACACACACACACACACACACACACACACACACACACACACACACACACACACACACACACACTATATATATATATATATATATATATATATATTGTATGTATACATATTTTTTTTTAGAGAAAGATACATATTGCGTGTCGTCACATAGACTCACACTCTATTTCCACACGTGAGTCAAAAGCCTACGCGTTACATTATTTTGAAGATGTGAGTGGCAATCCTCTGGGGATATGGAGTCCAATGTTGTACTGTTTGATTTGAATATTGATGTTGTTTAGACAAAAAGATGACGCATGTCAAAGGGTCAAGATTATTGACATCGACGCTTCTGACGATTCCGTTGATGATTTGAAAATCTTCTTGGTGTGTTTTAGTGATAGGACGATTGGAAAACTCTTTTGTTACGCTCTGCTGATGATAATGATTGAAAACGTCTCTGATTACACACGGTGTATAAGATTGATTGGAAAAACATTTCAATCTCCGACACCAAAAACAATGATGGTTAACAAAAGTATCTGCACATCTTTTTCTCGTTAGAATTTAAAAAAATTGGGATTATTTCTCCTTTTTTTTTTTTTTTTTTTTTTTTTTTTTTTTTTTTTGCTGCCCCATCATCTGCACTATTTCAGTGGCATTACTCCCACGTCGCTCATTCCGAGTTTCCCATACACGGCCACACCCGGGTTCGTCTGTCGTTGTCCCAGCATCGGCAGTCCACAGGGAGCCATCGATATTGGGTCACCAGGAGGCCACACCCCAGAGGAGACCCTGCACTGCTGCTGAGTCACTTCGGTGGTGGGACTGTTTCTTTTTCTCCTCCTCCTCCTCCTCCTTCTTCTTCTTCTTGTTCTTCTTCTTCCACTTCCACTTCCCTCCCCTCCTCTTTCTTCTTCTTCTTCTCCTTCTTCATCCTCCTCTTCCTTCTTCTTCCACTTCCACTTCCCACCCCTCCTCCATATCCTCCTGTGTTTTTCTTCCGCTTCTCCATTTAATCATGTTCGCAGTACTTTTTTTTTTAACTACTCAAATTTTATTTCTTTTCTCTTTGTTTAAAGTGTCTCCTGATAATAACGATAAATAATATTAGTAATAATAATGATTATTGGGATCGAACACTCTAGCCCCGAGGCTCCTGGGACGGGAAGGTAAACAAATCGCACCCCCACGCCGCACCCTCCCTCCCACTCCCACACCCACCCAGTGAATGGATCTGATGAGACCCACTAGTTTCTGACCCCGAATTTGTTTGCTTTGGAAGAAAGCTCCTCGTGTGACATTGGGAAAGTTTCGTCGGGACTCGAGAAATCTCTGCCTCTGTCTCTCTGTGTCTGTCTCTCTGTCTGTTTGTCTGCCTGTCTGTCTGTCTGTCTCATTCTCTCTCTCTCTCTCTCTCTCTCTCTCTCTCTCAGACACACGCACACCCACACACACACACACACACACACACACACACACACACACACACACACACACGGTGAAAGAGAGAGAGAAAGGGAAAGAGAGAGAGAGAGAGGGAGGGAGAGAGAGAGAGATTTAACCCCTGCATTCCCCCTCCCATCCCTCTCCTCCTGTCATAGCAATCGATGCTTACAAGGCAGGGTTAAAAACATTAACACAAAAAAAAAGAAAGAAGGAAAGAAAGAAAGGCGTCAAATCCCTCTTGTGGACTGAAGGAATGGCCACGAGACCTTCAGGCCATGAACACAGATGAAGGAAGAGGGTCAGAGCAAAACAAAAAAAAAACAGACAAAAACAAAAACAAAAACATAATTAGGCCCCTTATATATTTGCTACACTTTCAGCCATCTCTCTCTCTCTCTCTCTCTCTCTCTCTCTCTCTCTCTCTCTCTCTCTCTGGGGCTGAGGCCTATATGTGAATAAACCATTCCGTTCCGTTCCGTTTCTCTCTCTCTCTCTCTCTCTCTCTCTCTCTCTCTCTCTCTCTCTCTCTCTCTCTCTCTTCTAACATTATTAATGCCTTGCAGAAATGAATCTGTCATCAAGAACTTTGCAGTTTCAGAGAAGAACCACTATGAGCTGATACCACGATATTGTTCAAAGATATATATACAATATTCAATAATTACATTACAATATTTTTGTGCGCATCATTTTCTTTAAAAAATTATTAAATAAAATAAAAAAAAAGTTTCCTATTTATGTGTATCCCCTTCAAATGGGGACATGGCCTTTCTTGAATAAAATATCGTTAATTTATCGTTATGGTTATCGTTATCTCTATCTCGCTCTTCCACCAGTCCGGTGACTTCTGTTATATCAGGACTTTTGAGGTCACGTGTGTTTGGGTTTATCAGTACAGTAGAAACTACTGACCCCGTTCAGAAACAGTTTATGAATTTTGCCAACCTGACAATGATGATTATGGATGAGCCTGAAGTGAAGTAGGTTTCAGCAGAATCTGTCGTCAACAAGCCTTATCTTGATCTTAAATGAAGCACACATTCTTTTGAGTATTGCGATTTATATCCTCGGTGTGTGTGTGTGTGTGTGTGTGTGTGTGTGTGTGTGTGTGTGTGTGTGCGAGTTTCTGTCTGTCTGTGAGTCAGTGTCTATGTGTCTGTGTGCGTGAACTGTTTGTTTTCTTTTTTTCTATGATTGGTTTGTGTGCGTTGTGCTTATCTCATTACCGTGGTGAAATAAAATTTCGTTCTCTCTCTCTCTCTCTCTCTCTCTCTCTCTCTCTCTCTCTCTCTCTCACTTCCTTCCCCCCCCCTCTCTCAATCCCTCTCATCTCTCTCTCTCTCTATCCCTCTTTCTCCATCCCTCTCTCTCTTTCTCACTTCCTTCCCCCCACCTCTCTCTTTCTCTTAATTTCTTCCTAGAGGGTCATCCCTTTACGGTAATGTCGGTCTTCTTCTTCAAATGCTGTGCTACACACAGTCATAAGGTTTCTCTGCGTTCAAGTCCGAGTGCTCTCCCCTCCATCATTCGGTACATCATTTGTCGTCGGCTGCTTTATTTTCGAAATTCGTCTACTTCTAATTTCGACATATTATATTTTTTTTACCTGCCATTTTTATATTGTGCCTTGATTCCGTTTGTAGTCGAGAACGTCCCGTCAGGAAGAACCTGAATCATATATATATATATATATATATATATATATATATATATATATATGCGCACGGCACACAGACACACAGACACAGACAGACAGACTTACACACACACACACACACACACACACACATACATACATATATATATATATATATATATGTATGTGTGTGTGTGTAAGTCTGTCTGTCTGTGTCTGTGTGTCTGTGTGCCGTGCGCGTATGTGTGTGAATGTCATATGCAATGAACAGAAATGCAACAGAAGGTCGAGGGACAGTGAAAAGAAGGAAGAGAGACGAGAGAGACGACAGGATTTCGAAAGGGAAAGGACAGATGGGAGGACTGAGGAGAGTGAAAGGTTGTGATGATAATGGAAGGGACAACGTGTTAGTTTCCCAGCGTCCACAAAGTGTGGAGGAGAGAGAGAGAGAGTAGTCAGTGGAGCAGAGATAAGGGACTGCATGATGCAAGCTCTCACCCAGCTAGTCGATCGTTTTAATATTTACGCATACCTGAAGCTGTGATGGCGTGTGTGGGGTGGGTGGAGTGGGGGGGGTTGTTTGTTTGTTTGTTTGGTTTGTTTTGTTTTTGTTTGTTGTTGTTGTTTTGTTTTATGTGGCCTTGGTGGTGGCTGCTCTTGTGTGCAGGCGTGAAGTGTGTGTGTGTGTGTGTGTGTTTGTGTCTGTGTCTATGTGTGTGTGTGTGTGTGTGTGTGTGTGTGTGTGTGTGTGTGTGTGTGTGTGTGTGTGTGTGTGTGTGTGTGTGTGTGTGTGTGTGTGTGTGTGTTACGGAACATTGATGAAGAAGGTGAGGAAAGTAAGAGTGACCATGGATGCGTTGATGGATTCTTATATCGATTTTTTTTTTTTTTTTTTTATGGGCGGGCGACATACATTTCGTGCCGTAAAATGTGTGTCAATGAGCGTTGTTGTTGTTGTTTTTCATACTACCATCTGGAAAAGAAGTATTTGGTCTGATCTGTCTCTGTATATTCTTGTGCCCCCTACACCCCCCCCCCCCTCCGAACCCCCCGTATCTCTGTCTCTCTCTCTCTGTCTGTCTGTCTGTCTGTCTCCCTCTCTCTCTCACTCACGCATGCACATTCTCACATATATGCACACGCATATCTGCACATGCACCCTTATTGTCAATGCATCTATGCACATGTACACACACGTATGCTACGATTGAAAACATAACACACACACACACACACACACACACACACACACACACACACACACACACACACACACACATACACGCACTTATTGAATCGGGGCTTGTTCACAAAGGTCGAACACACACATGCACTTGAAGACGTGTATACGCTGTCAGCCGAGAGTAACGTCCAAGTATAAACACTTCTAACACTACAACGGGAATCCTTATAGACTGAGGTTTTGCCCATGAAAATACTGTGTTGGACAGAACATAAAAACGTACTTTGAAAAAAAGGGCGAGGGGCGGGGGGGGGGGGGGGGGGGGGGGTTGGCAGGGCAGATGAGAAAAGAATAGATTAAGCGATGATTGACCAAAAGCGTATATGGATTTGTCCGAACGCAGTGACGCCTCCTTGAGCTACTGAAAGTGAAACTGACCAAAATAGTTCTGGTCTCACCCGCCCATGAAGCCTGTTACTGTTGTGGTGTGAGGCAGAAACTGGGCTGCCGCGATGACACAGACAGGTGATGATAAGAAAGGTAAATACCCCACAACTGATCCTGCAACTGTGGCAGCTTTCTGACTTCTGTTTTCGGTAGCTGTTGGATCGGCTTCGTGGTAAGCGTATGAAGTGGAACATGTCTGGGTGTGTGTGTGTGTTGGGGCATGGGGGATGGGGGGGGGGGGGGAGGGTCTTTGTTAGTTTTTTTGTTGTTTTTGTTTCTTTGTATTTTGTTGTTGGAAGGTGGCAGAATGGTTAAGACGCTCAGCTGCCAATACAGAGAGTCCGTGAGGGTGTGGGTTCGAATCCCGCTCTCGCCCTTTCTCCTAAGTTTGACTGGAAAATCAAACTGACCGTCTAGTCTTTCGGATGAGACGATAAACCGAGGTCCCGTGTGCAGCACGCACTTGGCGCACTGAAAAAGAACCCATGGCAACGAGAGTGTTGTCCTCTGGCGAAATTACGTAAAATGAAATCCACTTTCATAGGTACACAAATATGTAAGCATGCACTCAAGGCCTGACTAAGCGCGTTGGGTTATGCTGCTGGTCGGGCATCTGCTCGGCAGATGTGGTGTAGCGTTTGTATTTTGTTGTTGTTTTTGTTTCTTTGTTTTTTTACTGATTGATTTTATTCTCATGCGGAATTATCGACTACTTCCTTGCTTCTTGTCACAGTTTACCACCCTGGTTGGAAGTTGGGATCAGACCATTTTCACAGGCCTGTTTGTACACGCGCTGTGCTGTGTGGAGACGTGCCCAGCTGGATATCTCACAATAAAGTAAAATTACACTGCACCTCAGTATAAGACAAGCATGAGACAATCGGGTGCGGTATGAAGGAAGAATGATTACCTTCTTGTCCCTTTTCTTGCTCTTTTTCTTTCTTTCTTTTCTTTCTTTCTTTCTTTTTTCATTGCCGTCTTCTTCTTCCTCCTCTTCCTCTTCTTCTTCCTCTTATTTTTATTCTTATTCTTAATCTTCCTCTTCTTCTTCTTATTTCCTCTTCTTCTTATTATTATTTTTTATTCTTATTTTTATTCTTCCTCTTCTTCTTATTATTATCATTTTCATTCTGATTCTTCTTCCTCTTCCTTAACTCTGTGAAGAGTCATTGGGGCGCCGCACAGAAGAACTGTTCACCACTGAGACCAGGTCCAGGTATGACAGGTTGTGTGTCAGAGATGTGGGTCTCTGTATTAGCGTATCTTAATCTGTTCAGTTTCCCTGGTCTTGTGCTGCAACGCCGGACAGACCTGATTTTATTTTTCTATATTATTTTTTTTCTGTGGTGATGAAATCCATTTAGGTTTTTGACTGCATGACTTTCGAAATATCTCCTGGTGTCAGAGGGATGGAGACACTGCGGTGTTTGTCCGGAAGATTTGAACAACGCTGCCAAAGACGCAATCGCCGAATGGCGAAACTGTTGGACTGTCAATCTGAGGGTCCCGGCTTCGAATCTCGGTGACGGCGCCTGTGGTGGGGTAAAGGCTGGAGATTTTTCCGATCTCCCATGTCAGCATATGTGCAGACCTGTTAGTGCCTGACCCCCCTTCGTGTGTATACGCTCGCAGAAGATCAAATACGCACGTTAAGGATCCCGTAATCCATGTCAGCGTTCGGTGGGTTATGGAAAGAAGAACATTCCCAGCATGCACACCCCCGAAAACGGAGTATGGCTGCCTACATAGCGGGGTAAATAAACAAAACGGTCATACACGTAAAACGTTACATATCTGGCTAAGTGGGTATGTGTGTGTGCCTGAAATCTGATGATTGAATGACACAGGAAACGAATGATGAGCGCCCAGTGGCAGCCGTCAGTCGTTTCTACCCAAGTAGGCAGCCTGTTGTGCAAATGACCCCGTGTTTGTAAAGCGCTTAGAGCTTGGTCTCCGACCGAGGATAGGCGCTACATAAGTATCTATATCAATCAATCAATCAATCCATGAAGTGGTTCAGTTTTGACTGCGTGGTCTCGGTCTTTCCGTTTTTGAGACCGTAGCACCCACAACGGCTGGATGCGAGCCATCCACTACAAGTCAATAAAAAAGGAATATAAAACAAAAAAACGCGCGCATTGATTTATCGCTGTTTGTTTTAGTTTCACAGCCTCTTAGTTATCAGTGGCATGAGACAAAATGTTTAGCTTGTCATT